>NC_053024.1:585533844-585732156 GCF_003073215.2 Triticum urartu
GATGCATTACTGAGTGGTCCCAGAGATACCTCTCTACGGAGTGACAAATCCTAGTCTCGATCCGCGTCAACCCAACAGATACTTTCGGGGATACCTGTAGTATACCTTTATAGTCACCCAGTTACGTTGTGACATTTCGTACACCCAAAGCACTCCTACGGCATCCGGGAGTTACACGATCTCATGGTCTAAGGAAATGATACTTGACATTAGAAAAGCTCTAGCAGACGAACTACACGATCTTGTGCTATGCTTAAGATTGGGTCTTGTCCATCACATCATTCTTCTAATGATGTGATCCCGTTATCAATGACATCTAATGTCCATAGTTAGGAAACCATGACTATCTATTGATCAACGAGCTAGTCAACTAGAGGCTCACTAGGGACATGTTGTGGTCTATATATTCACACATGTATTACGATTTCCGAATAACACAATTATAGCATGAACAATAGACAATTATCATGAACAAGGAAATATAATAATAACCATTTTATTATTGCCTCTAGGGCATATTTCCAACACTTGGTCCAGCAGCCCTCCTGAGGCTCGAGCGCCAGGAGTAGGCGCGCTCCCGAGGTCGGGCCGCAGGCCGGGGCTCCCGAGACAGGTGGTTGGGGGAGCTCCTCCTGAGGCGGCGCCGGCCCTGAAAGCGGAGGTGTTGTCGACATCTTGAAGAGCCGCTCCTCAAAGACGCCAGGATCTTGGGGCTGTCGCTTGGACGCCCTTTTGGCGATGTCGTCGGCCTCCTGGTTGGTTCCACAGGGTACGTGCTACAACTCTAGACCCAAGAAATGCTTTTCCATTTTTCATACCTCCGCGAGGTATGCCTCCATGTGCTCGTCCTTCGGCTCATATACCTTGTTGGAGAAGTTGACGAGGAACTGCGAGTCGCCCTTGATGGTGAGGCACTTCACCCCCAGGGCCACCGCGTCCTTGAGGCCGGTGATGAGGCCTTCGTACTCCACGATATTGTTGGAGACCTTCTCGCCCTACTGGAAGCAGAGCTACACGGCGTAGTAGAGCTTGTCCTGAGTAGGCGAGATGAGCACTGCTCCAGCCCCCGTGCCCTAGCGTGCGAATGCGCCATCGAAATACATGACCCAGCCATCTGGTGCTTCACTTCCTGGCGAGAGGGATCGGTCCTCACCTGCTTCAAACCTCGGGGCGTCAGTCCATTCTGCCACGAAGTCGGCAAGCGCGGCCCCCTTGATGACCCTAGTTGTGCTGAACTCCAGCTGGAATGCTTGCACCTCGATGTTCCATTCAGTGACCCTCCCAGCAGCGTTGGGGCTCCTGAGTACCCTCTCCAGCGGGTAGGCCGAGACAACCTTGATTGGGTGACCTTAGAAGTAGTGCCGCAGTTTACGCGAGGCCACCAAGAGTGCGAGCAAGATCTTCTGGGGCATGGGGTACCGTGTGCTTGCATCCCGCAGTACCGTGCTGACGAAATACACTGGGTGCTCGACGAGGGTGGGAACGTCGACGGAGCTTGGGCCTACCGGTAGTTGGGGCGTCTCCTGAGATGACGGGACCCCAAGAGCCTGATCGCCTGCTAGGGCCTCTGTCGGCCCGCGAATGCTGCCTTGCTGGGCCTGGTCACTCGTTGGCATTGCTACAACCCTTGTGGCATCCTCCAGGTCCTACATCGCCTCGGCTGGTGGTGCGGCACAGCACGACAGCCCCTTGGCCTAGCGCTCTTCCCGAACCACCACTAGGGTTGCGCTAGCGGAGTAGGGGGTGGCGGCAAGGTAAAGCACCAGGGGCTCGATAGGGCGAGGCGCCACCATCCCCGGAGGACTGGTCAGGTATCTCTTGAGGTCTTGGAACACTTGGTCAGCTTCTAGGGTCCACTCGAACGGGCCCTTCTTCTTCATCAGCTTGAAGAATGGCATGGCGCGCTCTCCCAGCTTGGAGATGAAGCGCCCCAGTGAGGTCATGCAGCCTGCAAGCTTCTGCGTTTCCTTGAGGGTTTGTGGTAGGCTCATGTGTTCTATCGCCTTGACCTTCTCTGGGTTAGCCTCGATCCCCCTGTGGGACACGAGGAAGCCCAGCAGCTTGCCAGAGGGGACACCGAACACAGACTTTTCTAGGTTGAGCCGTAGGTCTACCTGGCGCAGGCTTGCGAAGGTCTCCTCCAGGTCTTGAATCAAGGTCCTTGCCTCCCGAGATTCTACCACAATGCCATCGACGTAGGCCTCCGCGTTCCTCCTGAGCTGCTGGCCCAAGACGATGTGCATCAGCCGTTGGAAGGTTGCGCCTGCGTTGCGCAGCCCGAACGGCATGCAAGTGTAGCAGTACACACCACACGGGGTCAGGAAGGTCGTCTTCTCCACATCTTCCACTGCCATCTTGATCTGGTGATAACCTGAAAACGCGTCCAGGAAGCACAGCAGGTCGCATTCGGTGGTGGAGGCAACGATCTGGTCGATGCACGGAAGTGGGAACGGATCTTGGGGGCAAGCCTTGTTGAGGTTGGTGAAGTCAAAACACATGCGCTCCTTCCCACCTTTCTTTGGCACAACGACAGGGTTCGCCAGCCACTCCGGGTACCGAACATCGCGAATGACACTCGCCGCCTCCAACTTGCGGGTTTCCTACATGATGAAGGACTGCTTCTCCGTGGATTGTCACCGTGCTTTCTGCTTCACAGGGCGCACATTGGGGCACACCCTCAAGTGATGCTCGATCACCCCTCTCGGGACCCTACTAGCTGCTTGGGTTCCCAGGCAAACACATCCTTGTTCGTGCACAAGAACCTCACCAGTGCCTCCTCTTCATTTGGGTCGAGGTTGGCGCCTATGGTGAAGGTGGCTCCTGAGGACCCATCTTCCTCGACCCCCACCTACTTGTATTCGGCCCGATCTTGAGTGAACAACTGCTTCTTCTTTGCTGGTGCGGCCTCCTTAGCCCCTGGGGTAGCCTCGTTGGCCGGTCGTGCCACCGCAGCGGTTTTGAGGGCGCACTTGAGCGCCGCTAGAGATGCTGGGTCGGAGCCGTTGGAGAAGGGCTTTCTGGGTCGGAGCCATTGGAGTGGTACATGAAGAAGCCTGAAAGCCTCCACAGAGAGCACGTTGAGACCGGCGCCGCCATCGATGAGGGTCTTGGTGACAACTACACTGCAGATGGTGGGCATGCACCGCATAGGGAGCACGCCCGAGCCGATGGTGGAGGCGGGTTGATCCCCCGTGTTGAAGGTAAGGTCGTCCTTGGGCTCCGCCCAACCCGGGGGAGCTCCTTGCCATGCGGAGGCGATGCCAATTTGGCGAAAGAACGGCTTATTGTGATGGCCCGAGGGTGGTGCTTGCGAGCCGCCGAGGAGGGCCGCGACGGCGAGGAGCACCGATGTCGCAAAGCGCGCGATGAAGAGACCGCGCAGCTCCTCCCAGGAGGTCACAAAAGATCCCGGCAAGCTGAGCAGCCAGGCGCATGGCGCGACGGCCAGGGCCAGGGGGGACCAATTGGCCATGACCTGGTCGTCGCCTCCGGCTTTGAGGACGGCCTCCTCATATGCCTGCAGGAAGGCCGCTGGATCTGCCGCGCCATCATAGTGGGGTGGCATCTCTAGCTTGAACTTGCACGACCACCGCACCTGCCGCAAGGTGTGGGTGAAGGCCCAGACGCCCGCGGCGCGTCCGCAGGCGCACGCCGGCCTAACCGGAGGGGTGGTGTCCGCCATGAAGCTGGACGAGGCAAGCGGAGAGGCGGAGCTTCGGCGCACCCCCTACCTGGCGCGCCAAATGTCGGATTTCGGGTTCCGGCAAAACCCTTGAGGTTCAAACACTGGGGTGCGCATGAAGATCTCTCCTCCCTCTAGCTCACGCCCTCACCGCAATCTCAAGGCTTAGTGCGTCGAACTCGCAGAACAAAGGGACACAAGATTTATACTGGTTCGGGCCACCGACGTGGTGTAATACCCTACTCCAGTGTGGTGTGGTGGATTGCCTCTTGGGCTGAGGATGAACAGTTACCAGGGAAGAACAGCCTCCTAAGGAGAGGTGCTCTTGTGCTTGGTGAGTTTGTATGGTTGCCTCAGTGGAGTGGATCCGGTCAAAGATGTGATCCCCCCTCCACGATGGTGGCTAGTCCTATATATAGAGGCTCGGGTCCTGCTCCCAAATATTAGGCGGGAAGGGATCCCACGACGGCCAATTTGAAGGGGGTCAGCTAGTACAAGCTATCCTGACAAAAGATGGTCTTCGCCTGCCAAAGGCTCTGGTGATGACGCTATCCTGGGCTCCACGGTGACCTCCGTCCTGCTGTCATGCTGGTCTTGGTCTCGTTACACCGATATGGAAACCTTTGCCTGCTACCTCGGGACTCCTCGCCCGCGCTTGCCTCTTTAGCACCAAAGAGGAAATGAGGACACTGCATGCGCTGGCGCCTGCCTGACCCTGGTCGTCATGGCTTGCATCACAGGAACCTCATGAGGTGCCCCTTGCCTTGATCTCTCTGCCCCTCGCGAGCCAGCCTGGTGAGGCCGCCCTCGAGGAGGTCTTGCATCATCTGCCTCGCGAGGCTTGGCCCCTCGCGAGGCTCTTGAGTGTTTGCTCGTGAAGATGGGCCATACAGGGCTGCTGGTGGAGCCATGCTGTGGGCCGCGGGTAGGCAAGTCTGGGGACCCCCGTTCCCAGCACGCCGACACTGGCGAAAGAATCAGCATCAGGGGGCCCACACCTTGTCCACGATGGTGTAGCCCCCCCAGGGGGCATGCCCCCTGCCTCATGGCCCCCCTGGGACTCCACCGACCTCAACCCCAACTCCATATACTCACTTTCGGGGATAAAAAAATCAGGGAGAAGGATTCATCACGTTTTACGATATAGAGCCGCCGCCAAGCCCCAATCTTCCTCGAGAGGGCTGATCTGGAGTCCATTCGGGGCTCCGGAGAGGGGAATCCGTCGCCATCGTCATCATCAACCATCCTCCATCACAAATTTCATGATGCTCATCGCCGTGCGTGAGTAATCTCATCGTAGGCTTGCTGGACGGTGATGGGTTGGATGAGATTTACCATGTAATCGAGTTAGTTTTGTTAGGGTTTGATCCCTAGTATCCATTATGTTCTAGGATTGATGTTGCTATGACTTTGCTATGCTTAATGCTTGTCACTAGGGCCCGAGTGCCATGATTTCAAATTTGAACCTATCATGTTTTCATGAATATATGTGAGTTCTTGATCCTATCGTGCAAGTCAATAGGCACCTACTATGTGTTTTGATATGCAACCCCAAAGTGACAATAATCGGGACCACTCCCTGTGATGACCGTAGTTTGAGGAGTTCATGTATTCACTAAGTGTTAATGCTTTGGTCCAGTACTCTTTTAAAAGGAGGCTTTAATATCCCTTAGTTTCCAATAGGACCCCGCTGCCACGGGAAGGTAGGACAAAAGATGTCATTCAAGTTCTTCTTCATAAGCACGTATGACTATATTCGGAATACATGCCTACATTACATTGATGAACTAGAGCTAGTTGTGTGTCACCCTGTGTTATATCTGTTGCATGAGGAATCGCATCCGACATAATTATCCATCATTGATCCCTTGCATACGATCTTTTCACATATTGATCTTTGCTTAGTTACTTTTCCGTTGCCATTGTTACGATTGCTACAAAAACTACAACTATTACTTTTGCCACTGTTACCGTTACTTCCATACTACTTTGCTGCAGATATTAAGTCTTTCAGGTGTGGTTGAATTGACAACTCAACTGCTAATACTTGAGAATATTCTTTGGCTCCCCTTGTGTCGAGTCAATAAATTTGGGTTGAATACTCTACCCTCAAAAATTATTGTGATCCCCTATACTTGTGGGTTATCATCCACACGCTTAACGTTCGATGACGATTTGTATTATGAGTTATATGTGATTTGATGACTGAAGTTTGTTCGGAGTCCCGGATGAGATCACGGACATGACGAGGAGTCTCGAAGTGGTCAAGACGTAAGATTGATATATTGGACAATGTTATTCGGACACCGGATGAGTTCCGAGAGGTACCGGGTAACTATCGGAGTGCCGGAGGGTTATCGGAACCTCCCGCGGGAACTAATGGGCCTTCATAGGCCTTAGTGGGAAGAGAGAAGGGCCACAAGGGGCTGGCCGCGCACCCCTTGCAGTCCGAATTGGACTAGGGGAAGGGGGCGGCGCCCCCCTTTCCTTCCCTTCCCCTTCTCCTTTCCTTCTTCCCCCTTCCACCAAGTGGAATCCTACTAGGACTTGGAGTCCTAGTAGGACTCCTCTCTCCGGCGCGCCCTACAGGGGCCGACCAGCCTCCCCCTCTCCTCCTTTATATACGGGGCAGGGGGGCACCCTCGAACACACAAGATCAATTGTCTTAGCCGTGTGCGGTGCCCCCCTCCACAGTTACACACCTCGGTCATATCGTTGTAGTGCTTAGGCGCAGCGCTGCGCCAGTAACTTCATCATCACCGTCAACATGTTGTCGTGCTGAGAAACTCTCCCTCGTCCTCAACTGGATCAAGAGCTCGAGGGACATCATCGAGCTAAACGTGTGCTGAACGCGGAGGTGCCGTACGTTCGGTACTAGGATCATTTGGATCGCGAAAACGTTCGACTACATCAACCGTGTTACTAAACTCTTCTGCTTTCGGTCTAGGAGGGTACGTGGACACACTCTCCGCTCTCGTTTCTATGCATCTACTAGATAGATCTTGCGTGATCGTAGGGAAATTTTGAAATTGCATGCTACGTTACCCAACACTATGTCCTAAGACCTGAGCTGGCGCATGTACTCGGGATGGTGACAGACTTGCTCTAGGCCAACCAAATGCTACTACGTGACTAGGTAGTTACAAAGGTAGGTTTCGGGCTTTTCCAGACCCATGCTGCGAGACATGGTCGAGCAAGATGGGATTTGCCCCTCCGATCAGGAGAGATATACTCTAGGCCCCTCGTGTGATCCGACCAAGATAAGCATGGCCATGCAATTAGGATTACGAGATAATCTGGTTTGTGGTCGACATCACTGGAACGAGAAAGAGGTCGGGCTATCACAAGGATGATAGACTCGCCTTGAGCCCGACAACATATATCGTGTGTCAAAGGGAATAGTAGTGTGATGTACGGGTTCGCCTAACCAGCTTCATCGGACACTTGGAGTCGGCACGCTTTGCTAGAGGCTGCTACCTACCAGCCGAGTCGGATGTGATATGACTCGCGACCAAGTGAGGGAGAACCTAAGGGGTCGCGCGCTTACGGGAAGGAACCTGTGAGGCCCGGTCTGACTCCATGAGTCAAAAGTGATCCTACTCGGACTCGGATCCAGGCCGAACAGATTTTGGGCTTTAGGGTCCGTGTGAGGCCCAAGTGTTGAGCCCGCGATGGACGCCTATATAAAGTGGGGGTGCGACACACTCAGGCGATTGATTGCTTCGGCGCTATTGAGGGAGTCCTGGATTAGGGGGTGTCGGTGTACAAAAAGAGGGGTACACTTTTTGTACCCCTATAACTGTGCACGGGCAGTCTGAGCCACGGGCACCACCACACCAAGCAAGGCAAGGGAGGTGAGCCAGGGTAAGACCAAAGATCAAGAGAACTACGACGCCAAGGCCAAGACCACGAAGAGCAAAGGGGACGAAGCAGACTCCCCCGGCAAGACCCTTGCCGCGGCGACTCGTCCCGCGCCTACGGAGCGAATCACCCTTGAGTCCGCTGCCCCCAAAGGGCAAGAATTCGGGAGACATCCCTGTGGCAGCATGCAGATCTTCGTGAAGACATTCAAGATCAGATACGCACTAAGGAGACGACAACCCTTGGCGGGATCCCAGCCGAGGAAGACCACAAGGCCCCCAGCAAGCGCCTTGCCGGGGATGACAGCAGGCGCCTCGACAAGACCCTTGCCGGGGCCCCGGCAAGGCCCTTGCCGAGGACACCCGCAGGGCCACCACTAGGCCCACGCCGACTGAGCCTCCACCACCGCATGCATGCAGCTGCCGACCCAGCCAGCTGGGCAGGCACCTGCATGGCGGCATGCAGATCTTCATTAAGACCCACCACTTTGCCACCTCAGCTGCCTGCTTACCTACGTGGCATTGCAGGCGTCGCTGTCCAGGGTGCGTGTCGACACAAGAAGGAGCGGCGACGGACGAGGCAGATCTCTCCCCCGTCCCCGATAAAGCAAGGACACCTAAGCAAGACGCATTAAAGGCGCCTTGTCATGTAACGCAAGGGATAACCTCGCATCACTGTACCCTTTCCACCTCCTGTGTGCCACTTTGGCAACCCCTTTTCCTATAAAAGGAGGCCCGGGGGGACCAGGAGAAGGATTCGGCTTTTTGGAGCTCCTCACACCCCATAGCTAGCTCAAGAACACCGATATCCAATCCACCAAAGCAGGAGTAGGGTTTTACACATCCTTGCGGCCCGAACCTGGATATACGAACCGTGTGCTACCTGTTAGATCCGCTCTTCTCACGACCCCGCGCCCCGCCAACCGTAGTAGGGATTCTTGTGATCCCATAGGTGTCGTTCCGCACCGACATCTCTGGCACGCCAGGTAGGGGGGCAGTTGCGAGAATCGGCTCTAGCAATCAGCCCCGCACTCCTTCGTCTTCGTGGCTCTGGGAGAGGGAAGGAGGCCAGAAGATCAGCGCTCGAGCGACTACAAACAGAAGCTAAGTTGCACTGAACCCTTATTTGTTCTATCCTTTTTATATGAGGTTATCCCCCCCGGAGATGTCACGCCTTTGTATGAGAAACTTGCACGCCAGGGGGCTCTCCCACGATCGGCAACGCCCTTGCCCTATTTCGAGTCCGCTCAACAACTCAAGCGGCTGCGTCGAGAATGGCAAAGTAGCCTTCCGCGACCAACAATGCTCTCGATTCTGACTCGAGTCAAGCTCGACAGTTCGAGCGGTCGCGTTCGAAATGGAAAGGTGGCTCGTCCGGCAGCACGCGTACCCAGCAGGCCCATGGGGATCCGTCCCCAAAACGCCGCTAGGGGCTTCTGCGCCGGCGAGCCTACCCAATCGGTGTAGGGCACGCATACAAAGAGGAATCGAACGGGGAAATAACGTGCATGAAATTAAAAGTACTACAAAGTTATATTACATCACATCATTGCTGCGGTTCTAACTAAAGATGAAATTTGTCTTGGTCGTGAACCTGCAGCGGCGGTGAAGAACGGGATGCCTAATCCCGGCGCTGGCCTTCCACCCTCTTGATTTCGTCGATGCTACTGATGACGGGCTTGATGCGCTCCTTGAGCACTGTGAGGTCAATACCCTCCGGCAAGCTATCCATCACGGCACCGAAGTCGAGGTCGGGATTCCAGTACGCCATCTTGGTGAGGACCTTGGTCATGACCCCCCGGCAAAGTCGCCGGGCTTCCCCGGCCAACGTGGCCGATCGGTTGGAGTGAAGATAAGCCAAGGCTCCGAGGACGCCCTCAAAGAACAGGGTCAGCTTGGTGTTGACGGTCCCGCTGCGCTCAGGGGCGTACCTCACGTTTGGCATCCCCATGGTGGCCAACTGCGAGGTGACCCTGCCGGCAACCTCCTCCAGACGGCTGATCGATCTGTTCTCGCCTGCCACATAATCCTGGTGGGAGGTGGCCTCGTTCGCCCGCAGCTGCTTCTCCTCCTCCAGACTCCTGGTCAAGGTCTCCTCCCGAGCCCTGCTCTCCGACAACATCTTCTCGAGATCCTCCAGCTTCAGCTTGAGATCTCTGATGGAGTTTTGCGCTTCGGAGAGCTCCCCAGCCCTGCTGATGACCGCTCCTTGTGCCTCCACCAAGGCGCTATTGAGCGTGCTCTTCTCGTTGGACAGCTTGAGGGCATGCTCCTTCAGCTCGTCCTGCGCCACCTCCAACTCCCTTACTTTGCCGGCATGGGCCAGAGCCTGGGCATCGAGTGCCTCCTTGTGCCTCTGCTCCAGCTCGCGAGTCTGCCGCGCGACAAGGGCCTCGAGCTCCTCATCCTTGCCACGGAGCGCTGCAGCAAGCTTCGCCTCACGCACGGTGAGGTCCTCTTCCTGGGAATCCAGCGCGGCTTGATGCTGGTTCCAGACGGCCTCGGCCGCGGCAGCCAAGTTCGTCGCCTGTTCCTGGGCCTTCTCGATGTCAGCCATCTTCATGGTGAGCTCGACATTGCGCTTGGTCAATTCCTCCTGAAAGGCCCTCTGCTCCTCGCGAGTCTGGTGGAACCAGGTCTGCGTCTCAGCAACACGCACCTTGAAATCCACCTCCGCCTGGTCCACCGTTGCCGTCCTGGACTTAACCTTGTCCAGACGGACACGGTAGAGCGCGTGGAGTTTTCAGAAGTTGGCCCCCATGGCGCGGAAAACCTGCTCTTCTGGAGAACCATCACCGCCAACGCCTGGCTCACCGACAACCTCGAGCCCGGTGGCGGCAAGCACCTCGCCGTCAAAGACATCCCCTTCGGCGGGCGCCCGGGAACTTGATGCCCCTGGGAGATGGACGAAGAGATCGTCGCCCACCTTCAGATACCTGCCGGGGCCCGACGTTGAGGAGGAGGGAGGCTGATCATCAGCCACCTCCTCCTCGGTAGTGGCCTTGCGGCTTCCCCGGCAGGCCCACCGTTGGCGCCCTCGGTAGAAGCCTCGCCGGTCGCCTTGGCGGCCCCCGCAGCGGTGTCCTCAGCAGCATCCTTGGCGGCCTCATCAGCGGCGACCTCGTCAGCATCCCTGGCGGCCTCCTCAGCAACGTTCCCAACAACAGTATCCACGTCCTCCATACCTATTGAAGGAGGGCCTGGGTAGTAATGGGAGCACTGAAGCCAAGAAAAAGAATAAAGGAAAAACGGAGACGGAGGACAGGCGACTCACCAGTGCCAGGCTGTGAAGCAGAAGTCCCCTCCCCGCCAGCATCCGGCGCTGTGGCAGAGTCACCAGCGCCCAAGTTCCCCTCTTCCTCCATTAGTGTGGGCTCCGTGCTTGATGCCCTTGCCGGGGACGCCCCTCGTGGCTGCGTAGTCAATGGGGGTGGTGTGTTGGGGGTAGCCCTCTGCGGCTCCTCCTGCTGCCGCTCCCCTCCTGCAAACCCGGCAAGGTCAACACCATAGCATCGAACGCCTACCACATGTCGAGTAAGAGGAGGGTGACGAACTTACGCTGGGGGCTGTGTCGGGGGCTGCTGTCCGGACTGCTCAACACCACCAGTGGCGTCTTTGAAGCCATAGCCGGGGGCTGACTGCTCGCCGAGGCCTTCGCCCTCTTCACCCTCTGGGCCAACATCTCTGCATCCCTACAAAAGCAAAAATGGATCAAGATAAGTGACTTGATTCCGGGGAATGGATATGGCAGTAAGGGACGGAGTACTTACCCGTCATCTATCTCCTCTTCCTCCGCCACTTTCCTTTTCCTCTTCGGGCTGAGAGGCCCGAGATCAAAAGTGACCTCCGCGTCAACATCCGAGTCGACATCTACCGGAGGAGGCGAAGACGGCGGTGTTTGTGCACGCCCAGATGAGGAAGGGGTTGTTGTCTTCTTCTTCTCAGCGGCCTTCGTCAGCCTCTTGGCTGCTGTGGCCCTCGTGTGGCGCCCAGACCCCTCCAGGGTCAATTGAGGCCACGTAGCCCTGCCGGGCCGAACCGGCTCGTCGGAGTCAGCCCATAGCAGGACTCGCCCTCTTCCCTTGGTTGGGGTCGAGCCTGCCGCCACGTCCTCCTCCGATGATGACTCGTCAGCCGCGTCTTCGACAAGCGGGGCTCCAATGTCGGCGCTGCTGACCTCCCTGGAGGCCGTCGCCCACCGGGTGAGCTCCTCTTCCTCCGCAGCCGTTGCGGCCTTGTCCTCCACACCCCCGGCACTGCCGGCCTCCATGGCAAGTTGTGCCTCCCTCGCCCTAGTGGCGATGTAGTCCATCTTTGCCTGGGTGGTGTCCATGACAGGCCACCGCTCGGCGTCAGCATTGACATACACCTCGATCAGGGTGTCAAAGAATTGCTACACATCCGCGTCCTTCGGCTCCTCCCAGCTCGGGACAGGGCCGTGCGCATTACAGTCCGGCATCATGGCGATGATCTCAGACTGACGCGAATTGTTGCACAACGGGACCACCCCCGCTGGCAGCTTGAAAAACGGCCCCTTGAGGGCCTTGCCAACCTTTGCGGCAGCCCTCGCGGCCTTGCCGGTCCTCTTGACCTCGCCATCGCGACCCACATCAAGCTGGAAAAGCCGCTGGCAGAAGTGGGCATGTGCCAGCACTGTGAAGTTGTGATCGAGGCCGGGGCGGAGTCGCATAATGTCAGCCGGATTCGTAAAGAGCCAAGCTGGCCTCCCCTTGTTGTGCAACGGGGCAATCCGACGATGAATGAAGTCCGCCCCGATCATCTCAAGGGTGAGTCCAGCCCGGGTGAGCCGGAGAATCCTGGTGGTGGCGACAATGAGCCTCCCATCAACGGCGTCGACATCGCTCCAATCGCTGCCACGGACCGGCGGCACTCGGCGGACCTTGCAGAATTCCGGCGGGTTTTCATCCTCAATCCAGCACCACCGGCCACGCCATTCCTCCCACCTCTCCTTCACGGCACCGTCCGGGTACGCCCCCTTGGATCTTGGGATCCAGGTGACGCAACCAGAGACGGCACCTCCCGGCTGGATCCGAGGGAAGAAGTAACGGCGGAAGAGCGCCGTGTTGGGATGCACCCCAGCAAAGCCTTCGCAAAGATGCACGAAGAAAGCCATGCACGCCACCGCATTCGGAGTAAAATCCAAGAGGCGAAAGCCGAAGGTGTGCATAATGTCGCAGAAGAAATCGGAGAAAGGGGGCATAACCCGCAAGAAAGATAATCGACGAAAAAGGGATACCGATTTGGAGCAGGATCGGCGCAAGCAGCAGGGCTGACGCGCGTCGCCGGGTGTCCCAAATTATCTCCCCCCGTCTTCGGTCCCCATAGGGGCCTGAAGGAGGCCCGGAGCTCTTGAACATCCACCGTTGAGGGGAAGAAAAAGGCGGACTTCGTCCGGTCCCCCGACAGCGCGCTCTCCGGCGGCTCCACAGTCCCAGCGCCCTTAGCCATCCCCTTGCCCTTGATGGATTTGGGCGCCATGGCGACCAAGAAGTTTAGAGGGCTAAGGAAGGGGGATGGCGAAGCAACGACGGCGGGCGGCGGCGGAAGCTTAGGAAGGAAGGAAGAGAGGAAACGGCGGCTCTGAGATTGGAAAAGGCACGAGGAAAGAGGAGAAAGTGAGCAGCGCGCCCGCGGTTATTCCTTTTTTATGGGGGAAAACACGGGCCACCTCCTTTCACATTAACTGTGGTGTGATGCATGCCTGCGGGAACCAACCCCACGCATGCCGCCCATGTCACACCCGCCTCCCCACGCCGCGCCACACGCGGGAATCGTGGGAAGCGCAGCGCGCGAAGAATCTTACCACGGTAAATACCGCCCCGCCTGCCCGCGCACTGTTTTTGGGCCTAGCCCAAACAACCTGTTGCGCTTATGGTTGGCCCAGGCCCGGGGGCTCCTGTCGGTGTACAAAAAGAGGGGTACCTTTTTGTACCCCTATAACTGTGCACGGGCAGTCTGAGCCACGGGCACCACCACACCAAGCAAGGCAAGGGAGGTGAGCCAAGGTAAGACCAAAGCTCGAGAGAACTACGACGCCAAGGCTAAGACCACGAAGAGCAAAGGGGACGAAGCGGACTCCCCCGACAAGACCCTTGCTAGGAGACAGTTCTAGCAGCCCCGGCAAGACCCTTGCCGCGGCGACTCGTCCCGCGCCTACGGAGCGAATCACCCTTGAGTCCACTGCCCCCAAAGGGCAAGGATTCGGGAGACATCCCCGTGGCAGGATGCAGATCTTCGTGAAGACATTCAAGATCAGATACGCACTAAGGAGATGACAACCCTTGGCAGGATCCCAGCCGAGGAAGACCACAAGGCCCCCGACAAGGCACTTGCCGGGGGCCTTGTGGTCTTCCTCGCAGGGCCACCACCAGTCCCACGCCGACTGAGCCTCCACCACCGCATGCATGCAGCTGCCGACCCAGCCAGCTGGGCAGGCACCTGCATGGCGGCATGCAGATCTTCGTGAAGACCCACCACTGCGCCACCTCAGCTGCCTACCTACCTACGTGGCATCGCAGGCGTCACTGGCCAGGGTGCATGTCGACACAAGAAGGAGCGGCGACGAACGAGGCAGATCTCTCCCCCGTCCCCGATAAAGCAAGGACACCTAAGCGAGACGCATTAAAGGTGCCTTGTCAGGTAAGGCGAGGGATAACCTCGCATCACTGTACCCTTTCCACCTCCTGTGTGCCACTGCGGCAACCCCTTTTCCTATAAAAGGAGGCCCGAGGTGACCAGGAGAAGGATTTAGCTTTTTGGAGCTCCACACGCCCCATAGCTAGCTCAAGAACACAGATATCCAATGCACCAAAGCAGGAGTAGGGTTTTACGCATCCTTGCGGCCCGAACCTGGATAAACGAACCGTGTGCTACCTGTTAGATCCGCTCTTCTCACGACCCCGCGCCCCGCCAACCGTAGTAGGGATTCTTGTGATCCCATAGGTGTCGTTCTGCACCGACAGGGGGTCCTTGGGTGTCCGGGCTATGTAACATGGGCCAGACTAATGGGCTGGGAAGATACAAGATAGAAGACTTTCTCCCGTGTCCGGGTGGGACTCTCCTTTGCGTGGATGGCAAGCTTGGCGTTCCGATATGAAGACTCCTTTCTCTGTAAACCGACTTTGTATAACCCTAGCCCCCTCTGGTGTCTATATAAACCAGAGGGTTTAGTCCATGAAGGCAGTCATAATCACACAGGCTAGACATCTAGGGTTTAGCCATTACGATCTCGTGGTAGATCAACTCTTGTAACCCCTATACTCATCAAAGTCAATCAAGCAGGACGCAGGGTTTTACCTCCATCAAGAGGGCCTGAACCTGGGTAAACATCATGTCCCCTGCCTCCTGTTACCCTTGATCCTTAGACGCATAGTTCCGGACCCCCTACCCGAGATCTGCTGGTTTTGACATCGATGTTGGTGCTTTCATTGAGAGTTTTGTTGTGTCGTTGTCAAAAGGCTCGATGGCTCCATCGATCATCTACAACAATGCGGCCGGTAAGGAGATTCCTCCCTCCCCCGGCCAGATCTTCGTACTCAGCGGCTTTGCACTGCACGCCAACTCGGTTGGCCACCTAGAGCAGATCGACAGCTACACTCCTAGTCACTAGATCAGTTTTGGAAATCTGAACTATGTCACTGATATCCAAGGATACTTGATCTTCCAAGGGTTCACGGCTCCAACCACCACTCCGGCCTTAGATCTGGAGCGTGTCACCAGGTCTGAAGACGGGAGTCTAGAGCCCGCCGGACTCTCTGCGGCTATAGAGCTCAACACTGGAGAACCAGAGAGGATAGTGCCACCAGCAGTCATCACAAAGCCGGACTCTTCTCCGAACACTAGCTTAGAACCCTCGAAGTCTGCGTCATGCAAGCTAGGCCAGGGAACGTCAGTCCCCGTCCAAACCTCACTCTTAAACGAGGTTGTGGACTTAATGTGATCCATCGCCATCACAGAGGAACCGCTTCCTAACTACGCCCAACCCAGACTAGGGGGCTGAAAATAGGGAATTTTACTTCCCGCCCGCCACCCACTTCATAGCCACTGTCGACGATCTAACCGGCATGCTCAACTACGCCTCTGAATACATCGACGGTATGGACGACGATGCCAGAGAGGAGCGGGTCCAAAACCCGCTGTTCACGGGATGCTGGACAGCCACTTCCTCATACGATGTGTACATGGTGGGCACACCTAAAACATGTGATGGCGATGATGACAAAGATCTAGTCGAGGACGAACCTCCTAAGATACCACCGAAGCGTCGACGTCAGCAACTATCTACCACTCTCCTCTCTAGTTCAAGCAGGGAATGAAGACTCGGAGGATAGCAACTATCTACCACTCTCCGAGGATGACATGAGCCTTGGAGACGAAGATTTCACCGTGCCAGAGGAACCCCTCGAACAAGAGTGCTTTAAGCGCCAGCTAATAGCCAATGCAAGAAGCCTAGAGAATAAGCAGCAATAGCTTCAAGCTGACCAAGATCTGCTCAACCACAGATGGACTAATGTCCTGGCAGCTGATACGTCCATTTTGCATCATGCTTTTATATCAATATTTATTGCATTATGGGCTATTATTACACATTACGTCACAATACTTATGACTATTCTCTCTTATTTTACAAGGTTTACATAAAGAGGGAGAATGCCGGCAGCTGGGATTCTGGGCTAGAAAAGGAGCAAATATTAGAGACCTATTCTGCACAGCTCTAGAAGTCCTGAAACTTCACGAAAGACGTTTTCAGAATATATAAAAAATACTAAGTGGAATAGATTCACCAGGGGGGCCACTCCCTGCCCACGAGGGTGGGGGCGCGCCCTACCCCCCTGGGCACGCCCCCCTACCTCATGGGCCCCCTAGTGGCTCTCCGGTGGCCATCTTCTGCTATATGAAGTCTTACGATGGGAAAAAATAAGGGGCCATCTTCTCGGACGAAACTCCGCCGCCACGAGGCAGAACCAATCTAGGGCTCTGGCGGAGCTGTTCTGCCGGGGAAACTTCCCTCCTGAAGGGGGAAATCATCGCCTTCGTCATCATCAACGCTCCTCTCATCGGGGAGGGCAATCTCCATCAACATCTTCATCAGCACCATCTCCTCTCAAAACCCTAGTTCATCTCTTGTATCCAATTCTTGTCTCCAAGTCCGGGATTGGTGCTAGTAGGTTGCTAGTAGTGTTAATTACTCCTTGTAGTTGATGCTAGTTGGTTTATTTGGTGGAAGATCATATGTTCAGATCCTATATGCATATTAATACCCCTCTGATTATGAACATGTTTATGCTTTGTGAGTAGTTACGTTTGTTCCTGAGGACATGGGAGAAGTCTTGCTATTAGTAGTCATGTGAATTTGGTATTCGTTCGATATTTTGATGAGATGTATGTTGTATCTCCTCTAGTGGTGTTATGTGAACGTCGACTACATGACACTTCACAATTATTTGGGCCTAGAGGAAGGCATTGGGAAGTAATAAGTAGATGATGGGTTGCTAGAGTGACAGAAGCTTAAACCCTAGTTTATGTGTTGCTTCGTAAGGGGCTGATTTGGATCCATATGTTTCATGCTATGGTTAGGTTTACATTAATACTTTTGTTGTAGTTGAGGATGGTTGCAATAGAGGTTAATCATAAGTGGGATGCTTGTCCAAGTATGGACAGTACCTAAGCACTGGTCCACCCACATACCAAATTATCAAAGTACCGAACGTGAATCATATGAATGTGATGAAACTAGCTTGACGATATTCCCATGTGTCCTCGAGGACGCTTTTCTCTATATAAGAGTTTGTCCAGGCTTGTCCTTTGCTACAAAAAGGATTGGGCCACCTTGCTGCACTTTATTTACTTTTGTTACTTGTTGCTCGTTACAAATTATCCTATCACAAAACTATCTGTTACCGATAATTTCAGTACTTGCAGAGAATACCTTGCTAGAAACCGCTTATCATTTCCTTCTGCTCCTCGTTGGGTTCGACACTCTTACTTATGGAAAGGACTACGATAGATCCCCTATACCTGTAGGTCATCAAGACTCTTTTCCGGCGCCGTTGTCGGGGAGTGAAGAGCCTTTGGTAGGTGGAATTTGGTAAGGAAAAATTTATATAGTGTGCTGAAATTTACCGTCACTTGTTACTATGGAAAGTAATCCACTGAGGGGCTTGTTCGGGGTATCTTCACCCCGACCAGTAGAGCAAAGAGTTGCTCCTCAACCTACTGAACCTACTGAAAATGAAAATGTCTGCTTTGAAATTGCTTCAGGTATGATAGAAAAACTGCTAGCTAATCCCTTTTTAGGAGATGGAACAAAACATCCTGATGAGCATCTAATATATGTGGATGAAGTTTGTGGATTATTTAAGCTTGCAGGTGTACTCGGAGATGTTGTTAAGAAGGAGGTCTTCCCTTTATCTTTGAAGGGAGATGCATCGACATGGTATAGGCTATGTGATGATATGGGGTCTTGGAATTACAAACGATTGAAATTGGAATTTCATCAGAAGTTTTATCCTATGCATCTTGTTCATCATGATCGCAATTATATATATATATATATATATATATATATTTGGCCTCGCGAAGGAGAAAGCATCGCTCAAGCTTGGGGGAGGCTTAAATCAATGTTATATTCATGCCCCAATCATGAGCTCTCAAGAGAAATGATTATTCAAAAGTTTTATGCTCGGCTTACTGATAGCAATCGCACCATGCTTGATACTTCTTGTGCTGGCTCTTTTATGATGAAGACTATTGAATTCAAATGGGATTTATTGGAAAGAATTAAACGCAACTCTGAAGATTGGGACCTCGACAAAGGTAAGGAGTCAGGTATGACACCTAGGTTTGATTGTGGTAAATCTTTTATGGATACCGATGTTTTCTGTAAATTTAGCACTAAATATGGACTTGACTCTGAGATAGTAGCTTCTTTCTATGAATCTTTTGCTACTTATGTTGATCGCCCCAAGGAGAAGTGGTTTAAATATCATCCTCCCATAGAAGTAAAAGTAGCTGCACCTATTAAAGTTGAAGAAAAGATTGTCACTTATAATGATCCTATTGTTCCTACTTCTTATGTTGAGAAACCACCTTTTACTGTTAGGATAAAGGATCATGCTAAAGCTTCAACTATGGATCGTAAAAGCAATATTAAAACTTATACACCTTCTGAGCAAATTAAAGTTGAACCTGATATTGCTATTGTTAAAGATCTCTTGGCCGATAATATTGATGGGCATGTTATTTATTTCTGTGATGAAACTGCTAGAATTGCTAAACCTTGTGCTAAAGATAAACCTAGACCTGTGGTAGGCATGCCTGTTATTTCTGTTAAAATAGGAGATCATTGTTATCATGGCTTATGTGATATGGGTGCTAGTTCTAGTGCAATACCTATTAGCCTATATAGAGAAATTATGCATGATATTGCACATGTTGAGTTAGAAGATATTGATGTCACAATTGAACTTGCCAATAGAGATACTATATCACCAATGGGAATTGTTAGAGATGTTGAAGTCTTGTGTGGGAAAACTAAATATCCTGCTGATTTTCTTGTTCTTGGTTCCCCACAAGATAGTTTTGTCCCATTATATTTGGTAGACCCTTCTTAAACACTGTTAATGCTACCATAGATTGCAAGAGGGATGTTGTTACTATCGGTTTAGATGACATGTCTCATGAATTTAATTTCTCTAAATTTAGTAGACAACACCGTGAAGAAGAATTACCTATTAAGGATGACATTATTGGTCTTGCTTCTATTGTCGTACCTCCTAGTGATCCTTTAGAACAATATTTGCTAGACCATGAAAATGATATGTTTATGAATGAAAGAAGGGAAATAGATGAAGTATTCTTTAAATAGGAACCTATTGTGAAACACAATTTGCCTTCTGAAATCCTAGGGGATCCTCCTCCACCCAAGGGTGATCCCGTGTTTGAGCTTAAATCATTGCCTGGTACTCTTAAATATGCTTATCTTGATGAGAAAAGGATATATCCTGTTATTATTAGTGCTAACCTTTCAGAGCATGAGGAAGAGAGATTATTGAAAACTTTGAAGAAGCACCATGCTGCTATTGGGTATACTCTTGATGATCTTAAGATCATAAGTCCCACTCTATGTCAACATAAAATAAATTTGGAAGAAGATGCTAAACCAGTTCATGATCATCAACGACGGCTGAATCCTAAAATGAAAGAAGTGGTAACAAAGGAAATACTAAAGCTCCTTGAGGCAGGTATAATCTATCATGTTGCTGATAGTCAGTGGGTAAGTCCTATCCATTGTGTCCCTAAGAAGGGAGGTATTACTGTCGTTCCTAATGATAAAGATGAATTGATTCCTCAAAGAATTATTATAGGTTATAGGATGGTAATTGATTTCCGCAAATTAAATAAGGCTACTAAAAAGGATCATTACCATTTACCTTTTATTGATCAAATGCTAGAAAGATTATCCAAACATACACATTTTTGCTTTCTAGATGGTTATTCTGGTTTCTCTCAAATACCTGTGTCAGGCAAAGATCAATCAAAGACTACTTTTACTTGCCATTTTGGTACTTTTGCTTATAGACGTATGCCTTTTGGTTTATGTAATGCACCTGCTACCTTTCAAAGATGCATGATGGCTATATTCTCTGACTTTTGTGAAAAGACTTGTGAGGTTTTCATGGATGATTTCTCCATTTATGGATCTTCTTTTGATGATTGCTTGAGCAACCTTGATCGAGTTTTGCAGAGATGTGAAGAAACTAATCTTGTCTTGAATTGGGAAAAGTGCCACTTTATGGTTAATGAAGGTATTGTGTTGGGGCACAAAGTTTCAGAAAGAGGTATTGAGATTGACAAAGTCAAGGTTGATGCTAATGAGAAGATGCCATGTCCCAAGGACATCAAAGGTATAAGAAGTTTCATTGGTCATGCTGGATTTTATAGGAGGTTCATTAAGGACTTCTCAAAAATTTCCCATCCTCTGACTAATTTATTACAAAAAGATATACCATTTGTCTTTGATGATGATTGTGTAGAAGCGCTTGAAATACTTAAGAAAGCATTAATCTCTGCACCTATTGTTCAGCCACCTGATTGGAATTTACCCTTTGAAATTATGTGTGATGCTAGTGATTATGTTGTAGGTGCTGTTCTAGGGCAAAGAGTTGATAAGAAATTAAATGTTATTCAATATGCTAGTAAAACCCTAGACAATGCTCAAAGAAATTATGCTATTACTGAAAAAGAATTTTTAGCAGTTGTATTTGCTTGTGATAAATTCAGACCTTATTTTGTTGATTCTAAAGTAACTATTCACACTGATCATGCTGCTATTAAATATCTTATGGAAAATAAAGATGCTAAACCTAGACTTATTAGATGGGTTCTCTTGCTACAAGAATTTGACTTACATATTGTTGATAGAAAGGGAGCTGAGGACCCCGTTGCAGACAACTTGTCAAGGTCAGAAAATGTGCTTGATGACCCACTTCCTATTGATGATGGCTTTCCTGATGAGCAATTAAATGTCATAAATGCTTCTCATACTGCTCCATGGTATGCTGATTATGCTAATTACATTGTTGCTAAGTTTATACCACCTAGTTTCACATACCAGCAAAAGAAAAAGTTCTTCTATGATTTGAGGCATTACTTTTGGGATGACCCACATCTTTATAAAGAAGGAGTAGATGGTGTTATTAGACGTTGTGTACCTGAGCATGGACAGGAACAGATCCTACGCAAGTGTCACTCCGAATCTTATGGAGGACACCAAGCTGGAGATAGAACTGCACATAAGGTATTGCAATCTGGTTTTTATTGGCCTACTCTCTTCAAGGATGCACGTAAGTTTGTCTTATCTTGTGATGAATGTCAAAGAATTGGTAATATTAGTAGACGTCAAGAAATTCCTATGAACTATTCACTCGTTATTGAACCATTTGATGTTTGGGGCTTTGACTATATGGGACCTTTTCCTTCCTCTAATGGATATACATATATTTTAGTTGTTGTTGATTACGTTACTAAGTGGGTAGAAGCTATTCCAACTAGTAGTGCTGATCATAACACTTCTATTAAAATGCTTAAAGAAGTTATTTTTCCAAGATTTGGAGTCCCTAGATATTTAATGTCTGATGGTGGTTCACATTTTATTCATGGTGCTTTCTGTACAATGCTTGCTAAATATGATGTTAATCATAGAATTGCATCTCCTTATCACCCACAGTCTAGTGGTCAAGTAGAATTGAGTAACAGAGAGCTCAAATTAATTTTGCAAAAGACTGTTAATAGATCTAGAAAAAATTGGTCCAAGAAACTTGATGATGCATTATGGGCCTATAGAACTGCATATAAAAATCCTATGGTTATGTCTCCGTATAAAATGGTTTATGGAAAAGCATGTCACTTACCTCTCGGACTAGAACACAAGGCATATTGGGCTATTAAAGAACTCAATTATGATTTCAAACTTGCCGATGAGAAGAGGTTATTTGATATTATCTCACTTGAGGAATGGAGAACCCAAGCCTATGAAAATGCCAAGTTGTTTAAAGAAAAAGTTAAAAGATGGCATGACAAAAGAATACAAAAGCGTGAGTTTAATGTAGGTGATTATGTATTGCTATACAACTCTCGTTTAAGATTTTTTGCAGGAAAACTTCTCTCTAAATGGGAAGGTCCTTACGTTATCGAGGACGTCTATCGTTCCGGTGCCATAAAAATCAACAACTTCGAAGGCATAAATCCGATGGTGGTGAACGGTCAAAGAATCAAACATTATATCTCAGGTAATCCCATAAATGTTGAAACCAATGTTATTGAAACCGTAACCCCGGAGGAATACATAAGGGACACTTTCCGGAATGCTCCAGACTCCGAAAAGGAATAGGTATGTCGTACGGTAAGTAAACCGACTCCAAAACAGTTTTTAAGGCAATATTTCTCTGTTTTGTAATATTTAGAAAAATAGAAAAATAAGAAGCAGTCCGGGAAGGACACGAGGGCTCCACGAGGGTGGAGGGCGCGCCCCCCTACCTCGTGGGCACCTCGTGCATTTTCTGGACTCTGTTTTTGTACATGACACATATTTTGGTCGGTAAAAATTCATTATATAATCTCCCGGAGGTTTTGACTCCCGTATCACGCAAAAATCTCCTGTTTTTGTTTCGAGCTGTTTTTCTGACAGATCCAGGTCATCATGTCATCTTCAAGCGCCCCAAGGACCAGTTCTTTGAGAAGGTCATAAACCCCTACCTCGCAGAAGTGCTGCAACACCCTCAAACCATTGAGATGCGTGAGGGGTTGTTGCACATCCGTGATACTGAGGGACCAAGGAAGACCGGAAGCACGGAGGCAAGGCTCGAGGCATTGGAGCAAGAAGTTTTCAAATGTCAGTAGATGGTGGAGCGTGGACTCGATTCCAATCACATTATGATCATGGAGTTCACCAACAACCACAAGCTGGATGTCAAGGACATTGGGGAGGCCATCTTCAAGCTTCATGAGAAAAACGAGCACCTCCAAGCCCAGATCTATGACCTGCAAAATCAAAACTGTGAGTATGAATATAGATTCAAGAGGATGAGTTTGGCTACAGATTTGAGGTTTCAGGAGACTCGATCATCCTTCTATGATGGTGAGCCCATGCCTTGGAAGAAGGACGACAAGCCTACGCCATCAACAAAACCATCACCTTCTCCACCAACAAAGAAGAATTGAGTATCTGGTATGGGCACTACCCTTGGCAACTTCCAAGCTTGGGGGAGTGCCCCGGTATCGTATCACCATCACTTTTATCTTTACCGTTTTCCTTAGTTCAATCCTTTTGGTAATATCTTGATCTAGTAGAATAAAGTTTATGGCATGATCTAGTTTTGAGTTTGCTTTATGATCCTTCTATGTAATCGAGTCCATGAGCTATATAATAAAGATTAGTGTTGAGTCAAGGGCTTGATTATTTTGCCATGATCCTAAGAGAAAGAAAAGAGAAAGAAATAAAAGGAAACAAAGAGATCATGTGAATCTTATGGAGAGTCGTGAGCTCACATAGAGAAAATATGATGAATAAAAGTTGTTGAGGGTTGACAAACATAGTTTTGGTCATCGTTGCAATTAATAGGAAGTAATAAAGAAAGAGAGGTCTTCACATATAAATATACTATCTTGGACATCTTGTATGATTGTGAGCACTCATTAAAATATGACATGCTAAAGAGTTGACGTTGGACAAGGAAGACAACGTAATGGGTTATGTTTTCTTACATCTGAGATAAATTATATTGTCATGGATCATCCAACATGGTTGATCTTGCCTTTATCCCTCATGCTAGCCAAATTCATCGCACCAAGTAGAGATACTACTTGTGCTTCCAAGTATCCTTAAACCAGTTTTGCCATGAGAGTCCACCATATCTACCTATGGATTGAGTAAGATCCTCCAAGTAAGTTGTCATCGGTGCAAGCAATAAAAATTGCTCTCTAAATATGTATGACTTATTAGTGTGGGAGAAATACGCTTTATACGATCGTGTGATATGGAAGAAATAAAAGCGACAGACTGCATAATAAAGGTCCATATCACAAGTGGCAATATAAAGTGACGTTCTTTCGCATTAAGATTTTGTGCATCCAACTATAAAAGCGCATGACAACCTCTGCTTCCCTCTGCGAAGGGCCTATCTTTTACTTTTACCTCCTACATTGCATACGAGTCATGGTGATCTTCACCCATCCTTTTTACATTTTATCCTTTGGCAAGCACAGTATGTTGGAAAGATCCTGGTATATATGGCTAATTGGATGTGAGTTTTCATGAACTATTATTGTTGACATTACCCTTGAGGTAAAACGTTGGGAGGCAAAACTATAAGCCTCTATCTTTCTCTGTGTCCGATTAAAACTCCATACCCATAAGTATTGTGTGAGTGTGAGCAATTGTGAAAGACTATATGATAGTTGAGTATGTGGACTTGCTGAAAAGCTCTTATATATTGACTCTTTCCTATGTTATGATAAATTGCAATTGCTCCAATGACTGAGATTATAGTTTGTTAGTTTTCAATGAAGTTTACGATTCATACTTGAAATTGTGATTGAATTATTACTCTAGCATAAGAAATCATATGACAAGAATTATGTAAGTTGTTGTTGTAAGAATGATCATGATGCCCTCATGTCCGTATTTTATTTTTATGGAAACCTCTATCTCTAAACATGTGGACATATTTTTTGATTTCGGCTTTTCGCTTGAGGACAAGCAAGGTCTAAGCTTGGGGGAGTTGATACGTCCATTTTGCATCATGCTTTTATATCGATATTTATTGCATTATGGGATGTTATTACACATTACGTCACAATACTTATGCCTATTCTCTCTTCTTTTACAAGGTTTACATAAAGAGGGAGAATGCCGGCAGCTGGGATTCTGGGCTGGAAAAGGAGCAAATATTAGAGACCTATTCTGCACAGCTCCAGAAGTCCTGAAACTTCACGGAAGATGTTTTCAGAATATATAAAAAATACTCAGCGGAAGAGATTCACCAGGGGGGCCACACCCTGCCCACGAGGGTGGGGCGCGCGCCCTACCCCCCTGGGCTCGCCCCCTACCTCGTGGGCCCCCCGGTGGCTCTCCGGTGGCCATCTTCTGCTATATGAAGTCTTACGATGGGAAAAAATAAGGGGCCATCTTCTAGGACGAAACTCTGCCGCCACAAGGTGGAACCAATCTAGGGCCTTGGCGGAGCTGTTCTGCCAGGGAAACTTCCCTCCTGGAGGGGGAAATCATCGCCATCGTCATCATCAACGCTCCTCTCATGGGGAGAGGGCAATCTCCATCAACATCTTCATCAGCACCATCTCCTCTCAAAACCCTAGTTCATCTCTTGTATCCAATTCTTGTCTCCAAGTCCGGGATTCATGCTAGTAGGTTGCTAGTAGTGTTAATTACTCCTTGTAGTTGATGCTAGTTGGTTTATTTGGTGGAAGATCATATGTTCAGATCCTATATGCATATTAATACCCCTCTGATTATGAACATGTTTATGCTTTGTGAGTAGTTACGTTTGTTCCTGAGGACATGGGAGAAGTCTTGCTATTAGTAGTCATGTGAATTTGGTATTCGTTCGATATTTTGATGAGATGTATGTTGTCTCTCCTCTAGTGGTGTTATGTGAACGTCGACTACATGGCACTTCACCATTATTTGGGCCTAGAGGAAGGCATTGGGAAGTAATAAGTAGATGATGGGTTGCTAGAGTGACAGAAGCTTAAACCCTAGTTTATGCGTTGCTTCATAAGGGGCTGATTTGGATCCATATGTTTCATGCTATGGTTAGGTTTACCTTAATACTTTTGTTGTAGTTGCGGATGCTTGCAATAGAGGTTAATCATAAGTGGGATGCTTGTCCAAGTAAGGACAGTACCCAAGCACCGGTCCACCCACATACCAAATTATCAAAGTACCGAACGCGAATCATATGAACGTGATGAAAACTAGCTTGACGATATTCCCATGTGTCCTCGGGAGCGCTTTTCTCTATATGAGAGTTTGTCCAGGCTTGTCCTTTGCTACAAAAAGGATTGGGCCACCTTGCTGCACTTTATTTACTTTTGTTACTTGTTGCTTGTTACAAATTATCCTATCACAAAACTATCTGTTACCACTTATTTCAGTACTTGCAGAGAATACATTGCTAGAAACCGCTTATCATTTCCTTCTGCTCCTCGTTGGGTTCGAAACTCTTACTTATCGAAATGACTACGATAGATACCCTATACTTGTGGGTCATCAGCAGCCGAATAATACGGCCTCGAACGCCCAACAAAGAGTTACCCGAAGCGTAAACTGCTACCCTAATTCGACGATGAGGCGCTGGAACCCATACCACCCGCGTGTAATGCGGCGGACGGACCTGACCGACCACCACGTGGCCGGGACAGAACAACAACTCAAGTCGAACACCAGCCCGCACCACCTCGTCATAAAAGCAGAGAAACAACAGCTCGGGGATACACTTATGGCCTACGTCTGGACCTGGACAATAGAGCCAGACAGACCGGGTCAATCTACGGATCACGGGGGCATGCCCAAGCACGAGAAGAAGGCCATCAGGCCTAGCGTGACAAACACAACCCCACCAGGGCCGAAATCCGCATACGGACTTCATCCAAACTACGCCGTGACATCGCCCGATACAGAGGCGCCGAACACCCCCTATGCTTCACCGATGAGGTAATGGAGCACCAGTTCCCAGAAGGTTTAAACCCATCAACATCGAATCATACAATGGCACAACATATCCTGCAGTACGGATTGAAGATTTTCTTCTCCACATTCACATGGCATGCGGTGACGATCTACATGCCATCAAGTACCTCTCCCTAAAACTCGAGTGGACAGCACGGCACTGGCTAAACAGCCTACCAGAAAACTCTATCGGTAGCTGGGAAGACTTGGAGGATGCATTCAGAGACAGCTTCCAAGGTACCTATGTTTGGCCCCCAGACGTCGATGATCTTAGTCACATAATCCAGCAACTCGGAGAATCATCCCGGCAGCTCTGGACCAGGTTCTTAATAAAAAGAACCAGATTGTGGATTGTCCGGATGCCGAAGCCCTCGCGGCCTTCAAACACAGCGTCCGAGACGAGTGGCTTGCCCGACACCTCGGCCAAGAAAAGCTGAAGTCCATGGCAGCCCTTACCGCACTTATGACCCGCTTTTGCACGGGAGAGGATAGCTGGCTTGCTCGTAGAAGCAATAGCACCAGCGACCCTGGTACCTCCGAACCCAAAGACAGCAATGGCAAGCCATGACGCAACAAGCGTAAGCGTCGAAACAATAATGAAGGAACACAAGACACGGCGGTCAACGCCGGATTCAGTGGCTCCAAACCCGGTCAACGAAAGAAGCCATTCGAGGCAAATAGAGATGGCCCATCCAGTTTAGACCGAATACTTGATCGGCCTTGCGAGATTCATGGCACCCCCGATAAGACCGCCAATCACACCAACAGAAATTGTTGGGTCTTCAAACAGGCCGGCAAACTCGATGCCGAACACAAGGGGAAAGGGTCGCCTAACAATGACGATGAGCAAGAGCCTCATCAACCGAACACAGGGGGACAGAAGCAATTTCCCCCCGAGGTAAAAATGGTGAATATGATATATGTCACACATATCCCTAAGAGGGAGCGTAAGTGTGCATTACGGGACGTCTACGCAATAGATCCGGTTGCCCCAAAATTCAACCAATGGTCGGCTTGCCCGATCACCTTCGATCGAAAGGACCACCCAACCAGTATCCGTCATGGAGGTTCGGCAGCTCTGGTCCTCGATCCAATCATCGATGGATTCCATCTCACGCGAGTCCTCATGGACGGCTGCAACAGTCTCAATCTACATTATCAAGACACTGTCCACAAAATGGGCATCGATCTATCAAGAATCAAACCCACTAAAACTACCTTTAAAGGAGCAATACCTGGTGTAGAGGCCCGGTGCACGGGCTCAATCACGCTGGAAGTCATCTTCGGTTCGCCAGACAACTTTCAAAGTGAAGACTTGACCTTCGACATCGTCCCGTTCCGCAGCGGCTATCACGCACTGGTCGGACGAACCGCTTTCGCCCACTTCAACGCGGTCCCGCACTATGCCTATCTAAAGCTTAAGATGCCCGGTCCACGTGGCGTCATTACAATCAATAGAAACACGGAACGCTCCCTCCGTACTGAGGAGCATACCGCGGCCATTGCAGTCGAAGTGCAAAGCGGCCCTGTCAAGCCGCACACCTCATCGGCTATTAAGCCGCCAGACTCCATTACACAAGCCCGGCCAATTCCACATACTAACAGCTCGGCAATTCCAGAGCTAGATTAGCAGCTTTGCCTCCGTCGATTGCCATGTATATCCATGAAAGCCGTACCGCACGTGCATAATTACGCACTCAAAGTACCTTGGGCATCAGCGGAGGCACAATACGATCAGGCATATAGTACGGCTTGGCCCTATACGGCCTTCCCCTTTTCTTTAATTATTTTTTATCTTTTACCACAGGTGCATTAAAACCTACTCATCCTACGGATTCATAAGGACTCTCTCCGAGCCCGGTTCCGTACAAATAGTTGAAAACTATTCCTCTCAAGGAATCTTTTCTTACTCAGGCGAAAGCAGCGCAGACGTGCGGTAGGAAGGTGCAAAGGACTTTGTAGACCATAGCTTCACTCAAGAACCTGTATAAAGCTTTTTTCTTAGCCTTAGACCCCCGACATGTAAAATGACCTTGGTGATTATGGTTCCCTCTGTAAGATTATGTTTTGACGTATCAACCAGGTTCCAGTAAACCAAATTCTTCTTCGGTGCCGTCTTTACTTATAGACTTTATTCCGTCTTTTTAATTGTCTCACGCACACACCTCAGCACAAATTGCCAGGGGCTCTATATGGCAACACATATGTTTCCAAACAAAAAGTCCGAACAGTTTCATAGTACAATTCGGCGTCCCGAACTTGGCACTATATGCATCGGCTCCGAATCATGTCTTTGGCCAATAGTTGGGTTGCCCGGCTCCTGTGTTTGCTACCTTACGTTCCGTCTAATTGGCTAGGGTAGTAAAGGGAGAACTACTGTGATTGTGTTTCCGGTTCGTCTGGTTAAGCACCTCAGTAGAGAAAGCCGAAAACTGACTATCATGATGCAGCGAGAGCTGGTCAGCCACTCAGCCACTTATCAAAATCTTTAGCGATTTTTTTTCATATTACATGAAGGACCATTCTCCGGTCACATATGCAACGCATCCGCATGGGGGTAGTCGCGTACACACCAGGTGCTACTTTGTGGACCCATTGTCAAACTCCTATGGCTAAGTGAGAGCAATAAAACTGCATAGACTGATTGCCTGGTTCACCGCGCTGACACCTCCATGCGTGATGTCTACTACACAACCTTCTTCTTGTAGACATTGTTGGGCCTCCAAGTGCAGAGGTTTGTAGGACAATAGCAAATTTCCCTCAAGTGGATGACCTAAGGTTTATCAATCTGTGGGAGGCGTAGGATGAAGATGGTCTCTCTCAAGCAACCCTGCAACCAAATAACAAAGAGTCTCTTGTGTCCCCAACACACCCAATACAATGGTAAATTGTATAGGTGCACTAGTTCGGCGAAGAGATGGTGATACAAGTGCAATATGGATGGTAGATATAGGTTTTTGTAATCTGAAAATATAAAAACAGCAAGGTAACTAATGATAAAAGTGAGCACAAACGGTATTGCAATGTGTTGAAACAAGGCCTAGGGTTCATACTTTCACTAGTGAAGTTCTCTCAACAATAATAACATAATTGGATCATATAACTATCCCTAAACATGCAACAAAGAGTCACTCCAAAGTCACTAATAGCGGAGAACAAACGAAGAGATTATGGTAGGGTACGAAACTACCTCAAAGTTATCCTTTCTGATTGATCTATTCAAGAGTCTGTAGTAAAATAACACGAACCTATTATTTCCGTTCAATCTATCATAGTGTCGTACTCGAATAACACCTTAAGACACAAATCAACCAAAACCCTAATGTCACCTAGATACTCCAATATCACCTCAAGTATCCATGGGCATGATTATACGATATGCATCACACAATCTCAGATTCATCTATTCAACCAACACAATGAACTTCAAAGAGTGCCCCAAAGTTTCTATCGGAGAGTCAAGACGAAAACGTGTGCCAACCCCTATGCATAAGTTCATGAGGTCTCGCAAGTTGATCACCAAAACATACATCAAGTGGAACACGTGATATCCCATTGTCACCACAGATAAGCACATGCAAGACATACATCAAGTGTTCTCAAATCCTTAAAGACTCAATCCGATAAGATAACTTCAAAGGGAAAACTCAATCCATTACAAGAGAGTAGAGGGGGAGAAACATCATAAGATCCAACTATAATAGCAAAGCTCGCGATACATCAAGATCGTACCTCCTCAAGAACACGAGAGAGAGAGAGAGATCAAACACATAGCTACTGGTACATACCCTCAGCCCCGAGGGTGAACTACTCCTTCCTCGTCATGGAGAGCACCGGGATGATGAAGATGGCCACCGGAGAGGGATTCCCCCCTCCTGTAGGGTGCCAGAACGGGTCTAGATTGGTTTTCAGTGGCTACGGAGGCTTCTGGCGGTGGAACTCCCGATCTATTGTGCTCTCCGATGTTTCTAGGGTATATTGATATATATAAGCGAAAGAAGTCGGTCAGGGGAGCCACGAGGGTGGGGGCGCGCACAGGGGGTAGGGCGCGCCTCCCTGCCTCGTGCCTCCCTCAAAGCTTCCCTGACGTCTACTCCAAGTCTCCTAGATTGCTTCCGTTCCAAAAATAAGTTCCGTGAAGTTTCAGGTCAATTGGACTCCGCTTGATTTTCCTTTTGTGCAATACTCTAAAACAAGGGGAAAAAACAGAAACTGGCACTAGGTTCTAGGTTAATAGGTTAGTCCCAAAAATCATATAAAATAGCATATAAATGCATATAAAACATCCAAGGTTCATAATATAATAGCATGGAACAATCAAAAATTATAGATATGTTGGAGACGTATCAGCATCCCCAAGCTTAATTCCTGCTCGTCCTCGAGTAGGTAAATGATAAAAATAGAATTTTTGATGTGGAATGCTACCTAACATATCTATCCATGTAGTTCTCTTTATTGTGGCAAGAATATTCAGATCCATAGGATTCAAGACAAAATTTTAATATTGACATAAAAATAATACTTCAAGCAAACTAACAAAGTAATCATGTCTTCTCAAAATAACATGGCTAAAGAAAGCTATCCCTACAAAATCATATAGTCTGGCTATGCTCTATCATCATCACACAAAATATTTAAATCATGCACAACCCCGATGACAAGCCAAGCAAATGTTTCATACTTGTGCCATTCTCAAAAAAATTCAATCTTCACGCAATACATGAGCGTGAGCCATGGACATAGCACTATAGGTGGAATAGAATGGTGGTTGTGGAGAAGACAAAAAGGAGAAGATAGTCTCACATCAACTAGGTGTATCAATGGGCTATGAAGATGCCCATCAATAGATATCAATGTGAGTGAGTAGGGATTGCCATGCAACGGATGCACTAGAGCTATAAGTGTATGAAAGCGCAAAAAGAAACTAAGTGGGTGTGCATCCAACTCGCTTTCTTATGAAGACCTAGGGCATTTTGAGGAAGCCCATCATTGGAATATACAAGCCAAGTTCTATAATGAAAAAATCCCACTAGTATATGAAAGTGACAACATAGGAGACTCTCTATCATGAGGATCATGGTGCTACTTTGAAGCACAAGTGTGGTAAAAGGATAGTAGCATTGCCCCTTCTCTCATTTTCTCATTTTTTTCTTTTTTCTTTTTTTATTTGGGCCTTTTCTCTTTTTATGGCCTCTTTTTCTTTTTTTTTGTCCGGAGTCTCATCCCGACTTGTGGGGGAATCATACTCTCCATCATCCTTTCCTCACTGGGACAATGCTCTAATAATGATGATAATCACACTTTTATTTACTTACAGCTCAAGAATTACAACTCGATACTTAGAACAAGATATGACTCTATATGAATGCCTCCGGCCGTGTACCGGGATGTGCAATGAATCAAGAGTGACATGTATGAAAGAATTATGAATGGTGGCTTTGCCACAAATACGATGTCAACTAAATGATCATGCAAAGCAATATGACAATGATGGAGTGTGTCATAATAAACGGAACGGTGGAAAGTTGCATGGCAATATATCTCGGAATGGCTATGGAAATGCCATAATAGGCAGGTATGGTGGCTGTTTTGAGGAAGGTATATGGTGGGTTTATGGTACCGACGATTGTTGCGCGGTACTAGAGAGGCTAGCAATGGTGGAAGGGTGAGAGTGCGTATAATCCATGGACTCAACATTAGGCATAAAGAACTCACATACTTATTGCAAAAATCTATTAGTTATTGAAACAAAGTACTACACGCATGCTCCTAGGGGGATATATTGGTAGGAAAAGACCATCGCTCATCCCCGACCGCCACTCATAAGGAAGACAATCAATAAATAAATCATGCTCCGACTTCATCACATAACGGTTCACCATACGTGCATGCTACGGGAATCACAAACTTCAACACAAGTATTCCTCAAATTCACAACTACTAAACTAGCATGACTCTAATATCACCATCTTTATATCTCAAAACAATCATCAAGTACCAAACTTCTCATAGTATTCAATGCACTTTATATGGAAGTTTTTATTATATCCGTCTTGGATGCCCATCATATTAGGACTAGTTTCATAACCAAAGAAAATTACCAAGCTGTTCTAAAAGACTCTAAAAATAATATAAGTGAGGCATGAGAGTTCATATATTTCTATAAAATAAAACCACCACCATGCTCAAGAAAGATATAAGTGAAGCACTAGAGCAAATGACAAACTAATCCGAAAGATATAAGTGAAGATCAATGAGTAGTCGAATAATTGTGTAACTATATGAAGACTCTCTAACATTTAATAATTTCAGATCTTGGTATTTTATTCAAACAGCAAGCAAAACAAAAGAAAATAAAATGATGCTCCAAGCAAAACACATATCATGTGGTGAATAAAAATATAGCTCCAAGTAAAGTTACCGATGAACGAAGACGAAAGAGGGGATGCCTTACGGGGCATCCCCAAGCTTATGTAACACCCCGGATATGACTTTCCCAATTTTTACTCCAACTCTTGCCATTTCCGGCGTTTAGTTATTTTCTTTTCTCGGGTTCGGGTTTTTGTCTCGGTGTGTTGTTGTCGTTGTCATGCATCTCATATCATGTCATCATGTGCATTGCATTTGCATACGTGTTCATCTCATGCATTCGAGCATTTTCCCCGTTGTCCGTTTTGCATTCCGGCGCTTCGTTCTCCTCCGGTGGTCATTTCTACCTTTCTTTCGTGTGTGGGGATTAAACATTTCCAGATTGGACCGAGACTTGCCAAGCGGCCTTGGTTTACTACCGGTAGACCGCCTGTCATGTTTCGTATCATTTGGACTTCGTTTGATACTCCAACGGTTAACCGAGGGACCGAAAAGGCCTCGTGTGTGTTGCAGCCCAACACCCCTCCAATTTGGCCCAAAACCCACCTAATCCTTCTCCATCATCTAGAGCGTTCGATCACGATCGCGTGGCCGAAAACCGCACCTTATTTGGACTCTCCTAGCTCCCTCTATGCCTATAAAGAGGTCCTCCTCGAAAAATCCCGATCCCCCTCGTCCAAAACCCTAAAAAAATCGTCTCCGTGCCGGCCGGACACGTCCGTCCGGGCCGGACGCTTCCGCCGCCACCAACCCGCGCTCGCCATGTGGCCAGGCGAGCCCCACATCACCGCCGCCGCCCGAGGCCTGCCCGAGCCCGCGGGAGGCCCTCCCTGGCCCAGAATGCCGCCGACCGCCGCTCGCGCCCGCTCCGCTTCTCCTCCCGAGCCGGCGCCGCGCTCCGCCGCCTCCGCCGCGGCTCCGCCACTCCGGCCGCCGCCACCATCGCCGTGGCTGCCCCCGCCCGGCCACCGCTCCGGTCCCGCGCCGCCCGCCACCACCGGCACCGCCCCGGCCTCTCCTCCCCTCGGCCTTAGCATTTCCACTAAGTCCTTGAGCTGTTTATCTCATATGGTCATATGTTCATGTTGTTTCCTAGTGATCCGTGCCTCTTTTGAGGATGATCAGTAAGGATGTTTTGTTAATCTTTTAGTGCTCTATCCATCCATGTCTTTGTTTGCAATTATGGAGCAACCTAGATTGAGTCAATCGAGCTCTACTTTTGCTACTTCGTGAATCTGGGCAGATTGTCTACTTGTTAGCGATTTTGCCGATGATGTTGTAGTTGATCCGTGCATGCTATGTTATTGTTCTTGTCATGTCTAGCTTGCATTTTGTGTATTATTGATGGGTGTATGCTTATATTATCATGACTTGCTCTATAGTGAGTGCATCGAGCTCGTAAACATGCCTACTGTGCAACCCATGTATTTTTTTGATGTGTGTGGTGACTAGCACAAGCTTGCAAAGTGAGGCACTTGGTAATTCTGATTTCAGGGACTTAGCATTTCCACTAAGTCCTTGAGCTGTTTATCTCATATGGTCATATGTTCATGTTGTTTCCTAGTGATCCGTGCCTCTTTTGAGGATGATCAGTAAGGATGTTTTGTTAATCTTTTAGTGCTCTATCCATCCATGTCTTTGTTTGCAATTATGGAGCAACCTAGATTGAGTCAATCGAGCTCTACTTTTGCTACTTCGTGAATCTGGGCAGATTGTTTACTTGTTAGCGATTTTGCCGATGATGTTGTAGTTGATCCGTGCATGCTATGTTATTGTTCTTGTCATGTCTAGCTTGCATTTTGTGTATTATTGATGGGTGTATGCTTATATTATCATGACTTGCTCTATAGTGAGTGCATCGAGCTCGTAAACATGCCTACTTGATATCTGTTTCAGCATGTGCCAGTTTTCACAAGTCTGAAAACTGATTATGTTTTTGCCATGTTCACATGCTTGCAATTGTATTTTCTGATCCTTTATGGCTCAAGGTCACTAAGGGACTTTTGTTAAGCTCTTTGATTAGCTCCATGCCATGCTTTACTTTGCCATGTTCAGGTCCTTTAGCATATAGTTTTGTTGCTCCGAAGTGTGCTACCTGAGCTGAGATTCCAGACAAGTGTTAACTTTACTAAGTCTGAAATCTGTTTGCCATATGCATTTTTTCCATGCTTGTTCGAACCTGTTAATGGATTAATTGGCCGTAGCTCAGTGCTAGACTTTTTGTTAAGCATCATGAATGCATCCCTGCCATGTATTTTGTTGTCATGTTTGGGTGCTGTAACTTGTTCATCTCATTGCATTTAGATGGTTACTTGTTGTAAATCGCAGACCGGTGTCATATTTGAATTGCTTGGCATTTCCAAACCGTAACTCCGATTCTGGCGTTCTTTATATCGTTTTCAAGCGATTTCATCTCATATTTCCAGTGGCACACTTGGATTCCCAAGTTGAGGCCAGGTTCATTCATTCCTTGTCAAATCTTGCATATGCATCCCGCATCGCATCCCGCATAGCATACCATCTTTGCATCATATTGTTTGAGCTTGCACGCGATTGATTGTGTTCCGTTTGCTTGTTTGTCTTGTTTGGGTAGAGCCGGGAGACGAGTTCGCTAACGAGGAGCCCGTTGAGTTTGCTTTCGAGGATCCAGTCAACTCTGACAACTATGCAGGCAAGATGATCATACCCTCGAAATCACTACTATCTTTGCTTTGCTAGATTGCTCGCTCTTTTGCTATGTCAATGCTACGATGCCTACCACTTGCTTTCAAGCCTCCCAAATTGCCATGTCAAACCTCTAACCCACCATGTCCTAGCAAACCGTTGATTGGCTATGTTACCGCTTTGCTCAGCCCCTCTTATAGCGTTGCTATTTGCAGGTGAAGATTGAAGGTTGTTCCTTGTTGGAACATTTATTTACTTGTTGGGATATCATTATATTGCCATGTTATCTTAATGCATCTATATACTTGGTAAAGGGTGGAAGGCTCGGCCTCTCGCCTAGTGTTTTGTTCCACTCTTGCCACCCTAGTTTCCGTCATATCGGTGTTATGTTCCCGGATTTTGCGTTCCTTACGCGGTTGGGTTATAATGGGAACCCCTTGATAGTTCGTCTTGATTAAAGCTTTTCCAGCAATCCCAACCTTGGTTTTACCATTTGCCACCTAGCCTCTTTTTCCCTTGGGTTTCCGGAGCCCGAGGGTCATCTTATTTAAACCCCCCCCCCCGGGCCAGTGCTCCTCTGAGTGTTGGTCCGAACCAGGCAGCCTGCGGGGCCACCTCGGGAAAACTCGAGGGTTGGTTTTACTTGTAGCTTGACCTATCTGAGTGTGCCCTGAGAACGAGATATGTGCAGCTCCTATCGGGATTTGTCGGCACATTCGGGCGGTGTTGCTGGTCTTGTTTTAACCTGTCGAAGTGTCTTGAAGAACTGAGATACCGAGTCTGATCAGAACGTCTTGGGAGGAGGTCTATTCCTTCGTTGACCGTGAGAGCTTGTCATGGGCTAAGTTGGGACTCCCCTGCAGGGATTTGAACTTTCGAAAGCCGTGCCCGCGGTTATGGGCAGATGGGAATTTGTTAATGTCCGGTTGTAGATAACTTGAACCTTAATTTAATTAAAATGAATCAACTGAGTGTGTTTGCTGTGATGGCCTCTTCTCGGGGGAGTCCGGGAAGTGGACACGGTGTTGGAGTAATGCTTGCGCAGGTTGTTCTCTAGTTTCTCGCTCGCGCTTTGCCTCCTCTTCTTGCTCTCTTTTGCGAACAGGATAGCCACCATATTTGCTAGTCGCTTGCTGCAGCTCCTCATATATTTACCTTGCCTTACCTATAAGCTTAAATAATCTTGATCGCGAGGGTGCGAGATTGTTGAGTCCCTGTGGCTCACAGATTACTATTACACTAGATGCAGGGCCTGATGATTCCGCTCCAGGAGACGCGCTTGAGCTCAAGTGGGAGTTCGACGAGGACTCTCAATGTTACTATGTTTCCTTTCCTGATGATCAGTAGTGGTGCCCAGTTGGGGGTGATCGGGACCGTGTCGCATGTTGGGTTATCTTTTATTTTGGCGCCGTAGTCGGGCCATGAGTGTTTGGATGATGTATTGTTATTTATGTACTTGATTGACGTGGCGAGTGTAAGCCAACTATGTTATCTCCCCTTTTTATTATCTATATTACATGGGTTGTTGTGAAGATTGCCTAACTTGCGACATATGCCTTCAATGCGATTATGCCTCTAAGTCGTGCCTCGACACGTGGGAGATATAGTCGCATCGAGGGTGTTACAAGTTGGTATCAGAGCCTTCCCCGACCTTAGGAGCCCCATTGCTTAATCGTTTTAGCAGCCGAGTTGTGTCTAGAAAAATGTTTTGAGTCATTTAGGAATTATATATCGAAGAGTTTAGGAATTCTTTTTACTTCCCAGTCTCCTCATCACTCTGGTAAGGCATCCTGACGTAGAGTTTTGACTCTTCTCTTCTCAAATTTCACAAAAAAAAATTTAGGATCACGGGGGTATCTTGGAATCGTTCCGATGGTTTTATGATGAGAACATTGTCTTGGTGCCTCCTGTCAGGGGTTTTGTGGAAGTGTCCCGGGGAGTTGAGCTCTGAGGTGTTGTCATCATAATTTTATCGTTGCAGTTCTAGAATACCTGAGTTTAGTACGCCAACATCGAAAATCTCTTTTATGCAGTTCGTTGGTGAGATAACCTCGACGCCACCCAGTACTGGGGCGGGAGTTCGGGAGTATCGCCATAACTTGTATAACGGATGCTTTTCGAAGGTTGAGGTAGATGGTTTCCGAAGTTTTTCTCGGTTATGTGTTGAAGGATGGATACAACTGGATGTAGGATTTGTTAGATTTGGGTGAGATATTATGCTTCCCCTGTATCCCCAACACCTGATTGCATAACCGGAAAGGTTCGGGAGTTTCATAGGTGGGAATTCTAGTAGCTCTAGTTCTTCTTCCACGGATATTTAGTTTGAGATTGGGGTTTCTTACCGAGTATTCGTTCTTGATCCGTACCTTGTTGATTTATTTCTCTACCTTAATTCTAAGTGGCTTCTCAATTTATGGATATGTGACCATTTCAAGAGGAATGCATTCGTTCATTTTGTTCGGATGTGAAGACTATATGTTGCAATTTTCATTCCGTTGGATTCAGCTTCAATATTTGTCTATCAATGTGCTAATGGATGTCAACCTCTTCAGGATGGCTCCTCCAATGCGCACGACTCCGAATCCTGATCCGCCACCACCTCCACCTCCTCCGGAGGCATGGCAAGCTGTGATGGCCGCAACCAATGCAAACACACAGTTGATCATGCAAATTCTTCAAGAGCGCAATCAAGGTAACCAAGGGAACCAAGGAAACAATCAGAATCATTTTGCTACACTCAACCAGTTCCTTGCTAACGGGCCAAATACTTTCAGCAATTGTATTGAGGCAACCGATGCTGACGATTGGCTTGTGGATCTGTGCAAGCATTTCGAGTGCAGTAACGTCAGGCCTGAGGACTCTATCAAGTACGCTTCCTTCCAACTCAAAGATCAAGCTGCAGAATGGTTCCAGCAGTACAAGGATTCCAGAGGTGGACGTGTTATCACTTGGGATGAATTTCGTCAAGATTTCCGAGCTCATCATATCCCTCAGAGCATGGTTGAAAGCAAGCGTGAGGAATTCCGCAACCTGAAGCAAGGCTCTTTGTCTGTCTATGACTACAACAAGTTGTTTCAGAAGCTCGCCCGTTTTACCAAGCAGGACGTCCCTGATGAGAAGAGCATGATATATCAGTTCAGGGGTGGTCTCAGAGAAGAAATCCAGCTAGCTCTTGTTCTCTTTGAGCCCTTGAGGTACGATGAGTTCTACAACATGGCATTGAAGCAAGAGGCTGCTCAATTGAGGTGTGATGCTTCCAAGAAGCGAGTCAGAGATGTTACTCCTTCTTCCTTTACTCAAGTGGCCAAGCAGCAGAAGTATTGGCTTCCTCCTCCTCCGTTCCGTCAGCCGTATCAGCAGAAGAGCAAAGGTGGCAGTGGTTCTTCCCCCCCCCCCACCCCTGGCTTTCGAACAAAACTTTGTCTCAAGCTCCAAGATCGAGTGCTCCGTATCACCGTCCGCTTTCAGAGGTCACGTGCAACAAGTGCCAATAGAAGGGTCACTATGCCAACAAGTGTCTCAATCAAAGGCGTCTTCCTCCTCCTCCTGTCAGATCCGCAAGTATAGCTATGGTCAAGCATAACCCCAAGCACGCCAAGGTCAACTTGATGAATGCAGCTCGGGCAGAGGATTCGTCAGATGTCATCATGGGTAACCTTCCTATTAATGATATTCCCGCAAAAGTTCTTTTTGACACTGGTGCATCGCATTGTTTCATGTCAAAGCCATTTTTTTACCAAGTATGAGTTCGTTTCGTCTCATTTGGGTAAACAAATGGATATCGTTTCTCCTGGCAAACATTTGAGTGCAAGTCTGGAGGTGCCAGATGTTACTATCACCTTGGGCGACTACAAGTTTCTTTCTTCCCCAATGGTTCTTGGCAACTCGGATATTGATCTTATTCTCGGAATGGATTGGCTTTCTAAGAACAAGGCTCAGCTTGATTGTGCAGCCAGACAGACTCAATTGACTCATTCGTCTAAGGATGTAATTGTCTTCGCCGCTCATGATGATACCATCCGTCTGTTTTCTCTCAATGATAAGGGTGAACTGGATGCTATCTCACAAATTCCAGTTGTTTGCGAATATCAAGACGTCTTTCCAGAAGAGCTTCCAGGAATGCCTCCGCACCGGCCAGTTGAATTCGTTATTGATCTTGAGCCTGGCACGGTACCTGTGTGCAAGCATCCTTACAAGCTCGGACCAGAAGAGTTGAAGGAGCTAAAGAAGCAACTCGATATTCAAGAGAGAATGGGTCTCATCCGGCCTAGTTCTTCTCCGTGGGGTTGTGGTGTTCTTTTTGTGAAGAAGAAGGATGGAACGGACCGACTTTGTGTTGATTACCGTCCATTGAACAAGAAGACCATCAAGAACAAATACCCACTTCCCAACATCAACGAGCTGTTCGAAAAACTCAAAGGTGCCCAAGTATTCTCCAAGCTTGATCTCCGTATGGGTTATCATCAGATTCGTATCCGTGAGCAAGATATTCCCAAGACGGCTTTCGGGACAAGCTATGGTTCATATGAATACACTGTCATGTCTTTTGGCCTCGTCAACGCTCCTCCGACGTTCTCTCGCATGATGAACTTCATCTTCAATGCCTACACCAATGACTTCGTTTTGGTATATCTCGACGACATTCTGGTTTTCTCGAAGAACAAGGAAGATCATGCCAAGCACTTGCGTTTGGTTCTTGATAAGCTCAGGGAACACAAGTTCTACGCCAAGTTCTCCAAGTGCGAATTTTGGCTCGATGAGGTTCTTTATCTTGGTCATATCATCTCTGCCAAGGGCATTGCCGTGAATCCTGAGAAGGTGTCTGCAATTATGAATTGGGAACCTCCTCAGAACGTGAAGCAACTCCGTAGCTTCCTCGGTCTCGCAAGCTATTGCCGAAGATTCATTGAAAACTTTTCTAAGATCGCGAAGCCTCTCTCAAATCTTCTCCAGAAGCACGTCAAGTACGTTTGGTCTCCGGAGTGTGACATTGCTTTCAACACTTTGAAAGAGAAATTGATCACTGCTCCAGTTCTGACTCTACCTGATGAATCCAAGCCGTACGAGGTTTTTTGTGATGCCTCTCTCCAAGGTCTTGGCGCAGTATTGATGCAAGAGAAGAAAGTTGTTGCTTATACCTCTCGCCAGTTAAAGCCCAATGAGAAGAACTACCCCACTCATGATCTTGAGTTGGCGGCAGTTGTGCATGCTCTTTTGACTTGGAGACATCTCTTATTGGGAAGAAAAGTGGACATTTTCACTGATCACAAGAGTCTCAAGTACATCTTCACTCAGCCTAATCCCAACCTCAGGCAAACTCGATGGGTCGAAATGATTCAAGAGTATAATCTGAGTATCGAGTATACTCCAGGCAAGGCCAATGTGATTGCTGACGCATTGAGCAGAAAGGCTTATTGCAACAGTCTGATTCTCAAGCCTTATCAACCCGAGCTTTGTGAAGCTTTCCGCAAACTTAATCTGCAAGCTGTTCCTCAAGGTTTCCTCGTCAACCTTCAAGTATCTCCTACCTTGGAAGACCAGATTCCCCAAGCCCAGCTTCTTGATGCTATGGTGAAAAAGGTGAAGATTGGGATTGCCAAGAGTCAACCCAAGTACAAGTGCTACCGCCTTGATGACAAGGACACTCTCTTCTTCGAGGATCGTATTGTTGTACCCAAAGGTGACCTTCGTAAAGTGATCATGAATGAGGCTCACAATTCTCTCCTCTCCATCCACCCTGGGAGCACGAAGATGTATCAGGACCTCAAGCAGGCTTATTGGTGGACTCGAATGAAGCGCGAGATTGCTCAATTCGTGAATGAATGTGATGTATGCAGAAGAGTGAAGGCAGAACACCAAAGGCCAGCTGGTCTCCTCCAACCTCTTGCCATTCCAGAATGGAAGTTTGACCACATTGAGATGGACTTCGTGACTGGGTTTCCAAAGTCCAAACATGGAAATGATGTTATATTCGTTGTCATCGACAAACTCACTAAAATGGCTCACTTTCTGCCTATCAAAGAGTCAATCACTGCAACTCATTTGGCGGAACTCTATACCTCTCGGATTGTCTCTCTGCACGGTATTCCTCAGGTGATCTCTTCAGACCGTGGCAGCATCTTTACATCCAAGTTTTGGGATTCTTTTCAGAAGGCCATGGGCACCAACATCCGCTTCAGCACAGCTTTCCATCCTCAAACTAGCGGTCAAGTCGAGCGTGTCAACCAGATTCTTGAAGATATGCTCAGGGCTTGTGTGATCTCCTTCGGCATGAAGTGGGAGGATTGTCTTCCTTATGCTGAATTCTCCTACAACAACAGTTTTCAAGCAAGTTCGGGCAAGGCCCCATTTGAAATCTTGTATGGCAGGAAGTGCCGTACCCCTCTCAACTGGTCTGAAACCGGTGAACGTCAGCTTCTCGGAAATGACTTAATCACAGAGGCAGAGGAAATGTGCAAAGTCATTCGAGATAACCTCAAAGCAGCCCAATCCCGTCAGAAGAGCTACTATGATAGTAAGCACCGTGATTTGGCTTTCGAGATCGGAGATCATGTTTACCTCCGCGTCTCTCCTATGAAAGGTACTCGTCGCTTCGGTATCAAAGGGAAGCTTGCCCCCAGATACGTGGGACCTTTCAAGATTGTCAGCAAGAGAGGCGACCTCGCCTATCAACTCGAGCTTCCTTCAAACTTTGCAAATGTTCATGATGTGTTCCATGTCTCTCAGCTTCGAAAGTGCTTCAAGACTCCTGACCGCACCGTCAACTTCGAGGACATTGAGCTCCAAGAAGATCTCTCCTATCGTGAGCACCCCGTTGCTATTCTTAAGAGACTGAACGCAAGACTCGCAACAAGTCAATCAAATTCCTCAAAGTCAAGTGGTCACACCATTCCGACCGTGAAGCTACCTGGGAACGCGAGGATCACCTCCGTTCTGAGTACCCGCGTTCTTTCAGTCCTAGATCTCGGGACGAGATCCTTTCGTAGTGGTGGAGTGTTTGTAACACCCCGGATGTAACTTACCCAATTTGTACTCCAACTCTTTCCGTTTCCGGCTTTAAGTTATTTTAGTTTCTCGGGTTTGGGTCTTTGCCTCCGTATGTTGTTGTCATTGTCATGCATCTCATATCATGTCATCATGTACATTGCATTTGCATACGTGTTCATCTCATGCATTTGAGCATTTTCCCCGTTGTCCGTTTTGCATTCTGGCGCTTCGTTCTCCTCCGGTGGTCATTTCTACCTTTCTTTCATGTGTGGGGATTAAACATTTCCGGATTGGACCGAGACTTGCCAAGCGGCCTTGGTTTACTACCGGTAGACCGCTTGTCAAGTTTCGTATCATTTGGACTTCGTTTGATACTCCAACGGTTAACCGAGGGACCGAAAAGGCCTCGTGTGTGTTGCATCCCAACACCCCTCCAAGTTGGACCAAAACCCACCAAGACCTGCTCCATCATCTAGAGCGTTCGATCACGATTGCGTGGCCGAAAACCGCACCTCATTTGGACACTCCTAGCTCCCTCTATGCCTATATAAAGACCCCTCCAAAATTCTCCTCCTTCCCCCCGAAACCCTAGATCCATTCTATCCGCTGCCGCCGGACAAAAAACCGCCGACGGACATGTCCAGTTCCACCCCGCCGCTGCCACGTGTCGCCACCTGATACGCCGCCGCCCGGTGCCCACTTCGCCGCCGCACGGGCCCGCCTGGGCCCGGGGAGAGCCCTCCCGGCCCACATCGCCGCCCGTTGCTGTCGGCCGCCCGCGCCTGCCTTCCCCGACGCCGGCAGGCTCCGTCGACGCCGCCGCCTCGCCCGGCCACCGCTCTGGCCGCCGCCTCCCGGCTCGCTCCGGCCGCCGCCACCGCGCCGCAGCGCGCCCCCGCCGGCGCCTCTCACCGCCGCCGTCGCCCTAGCGCCGCCCCGGCCCGGATCCGGCGAGATCCGGCCGGCCCCCGCTTCCCCGACGAGCTCCGATGTCCTCCAACTCCATTTCCGGTGAACCTCATAAAGCGTGCCGATCTGGTTCTGGATCCGAGATTGCCTCGGGTTGACTTTTGCCCCGAAACCCTAATATTTTTTGCCATGTTCATCGCATCGTAACTTTGCATCTGTAGCTCCGTTTTGGGCATATAGCATATCAAATTGTTCGTCTCAGAGAGCACATCATTTCTTTCCATTGCATCATTTTCATTTGAATTCATCTTGATGCCCGAAATGCTGTTAGAAGAGGGCTACTTGAGATATTTGTCAGATCTGCTACTCCATTTAGAGATTTGTCATTTTTGCCATGATTATTGTGTGCATGATATGCCCATGAGCTCTACATATGTTTTGTTAAGGGTTTTTCCATCTTTCCATAGGTGAAACCCATGTATTTTTGTGATGTGTGTGGTGACTAGCACGAGCTTGCAAAGTGAGGCACTTGGTAATGCTGGTTTCAGGGACTTAGCATTTCCACTAAGTCCTTGAGCTGTTTATCTCATATGGCCATATGTTCATGTTGTTTCCTAGTGATCCGTGCCTCTTTTGAGGATGATCAGTAAGGATGTTTTATCAATCTTGTAGTGCTCTATCCATCCATGTCTTTTTTTGCAATTATGGAGCACCCTAGATTGAGTCAATCGAGCTCTACTTTTGCTACTTCGTGAATCTGGGCAGATTGTCTACTTGTTAGCGATTTTGCCGATGATGTTGTAGTTGATCCGTGCATGCTATGCTATTGTTCTTACCATGTCTAGCTTGCATTTTGTGTATTATTGATGTGTGTATGCTTAGATTATCATGAATTTCTCTGTAGTGAGTGCATCGAGCTCGTAAACATGCCTACTTGATTTCTGTTTTCAGCATGCTCCAGTTTTCACTAAGTCTGAGAACTGATTATGTTTTTGCCATGTTCACATGCTTGCAATTGTATTTTCTGATCCCCTTTGGCTCAAGGTCACTAAGGGACTTTTGTTAAGCTCTTTGAGTAGCTCCATGCCATGCTTTACTTTGCCATGTTCAGGTCCTGTAGCATGTAGTTTTGTTGCTCCGAAGTGTGCTACCTGATCTGAAATTCCAGACAAGTGTTAATTTCACTAAGTCTGAAATCTGTTTGCCATATGCATTTTTGCCATGCTTGTTTGAACCTGTTAATGGATGAATTGGTCGTAGCTCAGTGCTAGACTTTTGTTAAGCATCATGAATGCATCCCTGCCATGTATTTTGTTGTCATGTTTGGGTGCTGTAACTTGTTCATCTCTTTGCATTTAGATGGCTACTTGCTGTAAATCGCAGACCGGTGTCATATTTGAATCGCTTGCCATTTCGAAACCGTAACTCCGATTCCGGCGTTCTTTATATCGTTTTCAAGCGATTTCATTTCATCTTTCCAGTGGAACACTTGGATTTCCATGTTGAGGCCAGGTTCATGCATCCCTTGTCAAATCTTGCATATGCATCCCGCGTTGCATACCATCCTTGCATCATATTGTTTGATCCTTGCACGTGGTTGATTGTGTCTTTGTTGCTTGTTTGTTTTGTTTGGGTAGAGCCGAGAGACGAGTTCACTAACGAGGAGCCCGTTGAGTTTTCTTTCGAGGATCCAGTCAACTCTGACCACTTTGCAGGCAAGATGATCATACCCTCGAAATCACTACTATCTTTGCTTTGCTAGATGCTCGCTCTTTTGCTATGCCAATGCTACGATGCCTACCACTTGCTTTCAAGCCTCCCAAATTGCCATGTCAAACCTCTAACCCACCATGTCTTAGCAAACCATTGATTGGCTATGTTACCGCTTTGCTCAGCCCCTCTTATAGCGTTGCTAGTTGCAGGTGAAGATTGGAGGCCGTTCCTTCTTGGAACATTTATTTACTTGTTGGGATATCATTATATTGCCATGTTATCTTAATGCATCTATATACTTGGTAAAGGGTGGAAGGCTCGGCCTCTCGCCTAGTGTTTTGTTCCACTCTTGCCGCCCTAGTTTCCGTCATATCGGTGTTATGTTCCCGGATTTTGCGTTCCTTACGCGGTTGGGTTATAATGGGAACCCCTTGATAGTTCACCTTGATTAAAGCTCTTCCAGCAATGCCCAACCTTGGTTTTACCATTTGCCACCTAGCCTTTTTTTCCCTTGGGTTTCCGAAGCCCGAGGGTCATCTTATTTAACCCCCCCCCCCCCCCGGGCCAGCGCTCCTCTGAGTGTTAGAGCCCCTTGCAGCGCCACCTCAGGGAAACTCGAGGGATGGTTTTAGTTGTACGGATTGCTTATCCGATTGTGCCCTGAGAACGAGATATGTGTAGCTCCTATCGGGATTTGTCGGCACATTCGGGCGGTGTTGCTGGTCTTGTTTTAACCTGTCGAAGTGTCTTGAAGAACCGAGGTACCGAGTTTGATCGGAACGTCTCAGGAGGAGGTCTATTCCTTCGTTGACCGTGAGAGCTTGTCATGGGCTAAGTTGGGACTCCCCTGCAGGGATTTGAACTTTCGAAAGCCGTGCCCGCGGTTATGGGCAGATGGGAATTTGTTAATGTCCGGTTGTAGATAACTTGAACCTTAATTTAATTAAAATGAATCAACTGAGTGTGTTACCGTGATGGCCTCTTCTCGGCGGAGTCTGAGAAGTGGACACGGTGTTGGAGTAATGCTTGCGCAGGGTGCTCTCTAGTTTCTCGCTCGCGCTTTGCCTCCTCTTCTCGCCCTCTTTTGCGCACAGGATAGCCACCATATTTGCTAGTCGCTTGCTGCAGCTCCATATATTTACCTTGCCTTACCTATAAGCTTAAATAGTCTTGATCGCGAGGGTGCGAGATTGCTGAGTCCCTGTGGCTCACAGATTACTATTACACCAGATGCAGGACCTGGTGTTTCCGCTCCAGATGACGCGCTCGAGCTCAAGTGGGAGTTCGACAAAGACTCTCAACGTTACTATGTTTCCTTTCCTGATGATCAGTAGTGGTGCCCAGTTGGGGGTGATCAGGACCGTGTCGCATGTTGGGTTATCTTTTATTTTGGCGCCGTAGTCGGGCCATGAGTGTTTGGATGATGTAATGTTATTTATGTACTTGTTTGACGTGGCGAGTGTAAGCCAACTATGTTATCTCCCCTTTTATCTATATATTACATGGGATGTTGTGAAGATTGCCTAACTTGCGACATATGCCTTCAATGCGATTACGTCTCTAAGTCGTGCCTCGACACGTGGGAGCTATAGTCGCATCGAGGGTGTTACAGGAGGGAAGGAAGGGGGAGGCCTAATTGCCTCCCCTTCCTTCTCTCTTCCCCTTTTCCTTTCCCCTTCTTATTCGGCCAGCAAGGGGGGGGGGTGCAGCAGCCCATGCTGGCTGCTGTGTTTCCCCTCTTGGCCCAATAGGCCCATATAGTTTGCCGGGGTAGCCCGAAACCCCTTCCGGTGACCCAATACGTACCCGGTACCCCCGAAACACTTCTGGTGTCCAAATACTATCGTTCTATATATGAATCTTTACCTCTCGGCCATTTCGAGACTCCTCGTCATGTTTGTGATCTCATCCAAGACTCCGAACAACATTCGGTCACCAAATCACATAACTCATATAATACAAACTCGTCATTGAACGTTAAGTGTGCGGACCCTACAAGTCCGAGAACTATGTATACATGACCGAGACACCTCTTCGATCAATAACCAATAGCGGAACCTGTATGCTCATGTTGGTTCCCACATATTCTATGAAGATCTTTATCGGTCGTACCGTAATGACAACATACGTTATTCCCTTTGTCATCGGTATGTTACTTGCCCGAGATTCGATCGTTAGTATCTTCATACCCAGTTCAATCTCATTACTGCCAAGTCTCTTTACCCGTTCCGTAATGCATCATCCCTAACTAACTCATTAGTCACATTTCTTGCAAGGCTTATTATGATGTGCATTACCGAGAGGGCCCAGAGATACCTCTTCGATACTCGGAGTGACAAATCCTAATCTTGATCTATGCCAACCCAACAAATACCTTCAGAGATACCTGTAGAGCATCTTTATAGCCACCCAGTTACGTTGTGACGTTTGATAGCACACAAGGTATTCCTCTGGTATCCGGGAGTTGCATAATCTCATAGTCAAAGGAATATGTACATGACATGAAGAAAGCTATAGCAATAAAACTGAATGATCAACATGCTAAGCTAACGGATGGGTCTTGTCCATTACATCATTCTCCTAATGGTGTGATCCCGTTCATCAAATGGCAACACATGTCTATGGCTAGGAAACTTAACCATCTTTGATTAACAAGCTAGTCTAGTAGAGGCTTACTAGGGACACTGTGTTTTGTCTATGTACCCACACATGTATCAAGTTTCTGGTTAATACAATTCTAGCATGAATAATAAACATTTATCATGATATAAGGAAATATAAAATAACAAATTTATTATTACCTCTAGGGCATATTTCCTTCAGTCTCCCACTTGCACTAGAGTCAATAATCTAGTTCACATCGCCATGTGATTTAACACCAATTCACATCATCATGTGATTTAACACCAATTCATGTCATCATGTGATTAACACCCAAATGGTTTACTAGAGTCAATGATCTAGTTCACATCGCCATGTGATTTACACCCAAAGAGAACTTTATGGAGTGATCATGTTTTGTTGTGAGAGAAGTTTAGTCAACGAATCTGTCACATTCAGATCGGTATGTATTTTGCAAATTTCTATGTATACAATACTCTGCATGGAGCTACTCTACCTAATTGCTCCCACTTTCAGTATGTATTCAGATTGAGACTTTGAGTCATCTGGATCAGTGTTAAAGCTTGCATCGATTTAAGCCTTTACGACGAACTCTTTATCACCTCCATAATTGAGAAACATTTCCTTAGTCCTCTAAGGATAATTTTGACCGCTGTCTAGTGATCTACTCCTGGATCACTATTGGTACCTCCCTGCCAGACTTATGGCAATGTAGACAATAGGTTTGGTACACAACATGGCATACTTTATAGAACCTATGACTGAGGCATACAGAATGACTTCTCATTCTCTCTCTATATTCTGTCGTGGTCCGGTTTTGAGTCTTACTCAACTTCACACCTTGTAACACAGGTAAGAACCCTTTCTTTGACTGATCCATTTTGAACTCCTTCAAAATCTTGTCAAGGTATGTGCTTTGTGAAAGTCCTATCAAGTGTCTTGATCTATCTCTATAGATCTTCCAGCTCAATATATAAGCAGCTTCACCGAGGTCTTTTATTGAAAAACTCTTATTCAAGTACCCTTTTATGCTTTCCAGAAATTCTATATCATTTCCAATCAACAATATGTCATCCACATATAATTTTAGAAATGCTACAGAGCCCCAGCTCACTTTCTTATAAATACAGGCTTCACCATAAGTTTGTATAAAACCATATGCTTTGATCACAATATCAAAGCGTATATTCCAACTCCGAGATGCTTGCACCAATCCATAAATGGATCGCTGGAGCTTGCACACTTTGTTAGCGCCTTAAGGATCGAAAAAACCTTCTGGTTGCATCATATAAAACTCTTCTTTGAGAAATCCATTAAGGAATGCAATTTGGACGTCCATTTGCCAGATTTCATAATCATAAAATGCGGCAATTTCTACCATGATTCGGACAAACTTAAGCATCGCTACGGGTGAGAAGGTCTCATCATAGTCAATCCTTGAACTTGTCGAAAACCTTTTGCAACAAGTCGAGCTTTGTAGAGAGTAACATTACCATCAGTGTCAGTCTTCTTCTTTAAGATCCATTTATTCTCTATGGCTCGCCGATCATCGGGCAAGTCAACCAAAGTCCACACTTTGTTCTCATACATGGATCCTATCTCAGATTTCATGCCCTCAAGCCATTTATCAGAATCTGGGCTCATGATCGCTACCTCATAGTTTGTAGGTTCGTCATGGTCTAGTAACATGACTTCCAGAATAGGATTACCATACCACTCTAGTGCGGAACGTGCTCTGGTTGACCTACGAGGTTTGGTAGTAACTTGATCTGATGTTTCATGATCATTATCATTAGTTTCCTCTCTAGTTGGCATAGGCATCATTGGAACTAATTTCTGTGATGAGCTACTTTCCAATTCGAGAGAAGGTACAATTACCTCATCAAGTTCTACTTTCCTCCCACTCACTTCTTTCGAGAGAAACACCTTTTCTAGAAAGGATCCATTCTTAGCAACAAAGATCTTGCCTTCGGATCAATGATAGATGGTTTACCCAACAATTTCTTTTGGGTATCCTATGAAGACACATTTCTCCGATTTGGGTTTGAGCTTATCAGGCTGAAGCTTTTTCACATAAGCATCGCACCCCCAAACTTTAAGAGACGACAGCTTAGGTTTCTTGCCAAACCACATTTCATATGGTGTCATCTCAATGGATTTAGATGTTGCCCTATTTAAAGCGAATGCACCTATCTCTAATGCATAACCCCAAAACGACAGTGGTAAATCGGTACGAGACATCATAGATCGCATCATATCTAATAAAGTACGGTTATGACGTTTGGACACACCATTACACTGTGGTGTTCCAGGTGGCGTGAGTTGTGAAACTATTTCATATTGTTTTAAATGAAGGCCAAACTCGTAACTCAAATATTCGCCTCCGCGATCAGATCATAGAAACTTTATTTTCTTGTTACGATGATTCTCCACTTCACTCTGAAATTCTTTGAACTTTTCAAATGTTTCAGACTTGTGTTTCATCAAGTAGATATACCCGTATCTGCTCAAATCATCTATGAAGGTCGGAAAATAACGATACCCGCTGCAAGCCTCAACACTCATGGGACCGCATACATCAGTAGGTATTATTTCCAATAAGTCAGTGGCTCGCTCCATTGTTCCGGAGAATGGAGTTCTAGTCATCTTGCCCATGAGGAATGGTTCGCAAGCATCAAATGATTCATAATCAAGTGATTCCAAATGTCCATCCACATAGAGTTTCTTCATGTGCTTTACACCAATATGACCTAAACGGCAGTGCCACAAATAAGTTGTACTATTATTATAAACTTTGCATCTTTTGGCATCAATATTATGAATATGTGTATCACTACAGTCGAGATTCAATAAACCATTTATATTGAGTGTATGACCATAGAAGGTTTTATTCATGTAAACAGAACAAAAATTATTCTTTGACTTAAATGAATAATTGTATTGCAATAAACATGATCCAATCATATTCATGCTCAACGCAAACACTAAATAACATTTATTTTAGGTTGAACACTAATCTCGAAGGTAAAGGGAGTGTGTGATGGTGATCTTATCAACCTTGGAATCACTTCCAACACATATCGTCACCTCGCCCTTAACTAGTATATGTTCATTTTGCAACTCCTGTTTCGAGTTAGTAATCTTAGCAACTGAACCGGCATCAAATACCCCGAGTTACTATGAACACCAGTAAAGTACACATTAATAACATATATATCAAATATACCTTTGTTCACTTTGCCATCCTTCTTATCCGCCAAGTATTTGGGGTAGTTCCGCTTCCAGTGACCATTTCCTTTGTAGTAGAAGCACTCAGTTTCAGGTTTGGGTCTTGCTTTGGGCTTCTTCACGAGAGTGGCAACTTGCTTGCCATTCTTCTCTAATTTCCTTTTCTTTCCCTTGCCCTTTTCTTGAAACTAGTGGTCTTATTAACCATTAACACTTGATGCTATTTCTTGATTTCTACCTTCGCTGATTTCAGCATCGCGAAGAGCTTTGGGAATCGTTTTCATCATCCCTTGCATATTATAGTTCATCATGAAGTTCTAGTAACTTGGTGATAGTGACTAGAGAACTCTGTCAATCACTATCTTATCTGGAAGATTAACTTCCACTTGATTCAAGTGATTGTAGTACCTAGACATTCTGAGCACATGCTCACTAGCTGAGCTATTCTCCTCCATCTTGTAGGCAAAGTACTTGTCAGAGGTCTCATACCTCTTAACACGGGCATGAGTCTAAAATATCATTTTCAGCTATTGGAACATCTCATATGCTCCATGGCGTTCAAAACATTTTTAAGTCCCGGTTCTAAGCCGTAAAGCATGGTGCACTAAACTATCAAGTAGTCATCATACCGAGCTTATCAAACGTTCATAACGTTTGTATCTACTCCTGCAATAGGTCTACCACGTAGCGGTGCAACAAGGACATAATTCTTCTATGCAGCAATGAGGATAATCCTCAGATCACGGACCCAGTCCATATCATTGCTACTATTGTTGGGTTCTACGGTAGCGTGCGTCGACTGCAAGTTAAAACTTTCCTACACGTAGAACAACCAAGAACATGCTACGGGAGATGGATCACAGAGTGTTACCACTGGTCGCGTAGTGCTGTGCAGCGGAAGAAGAGTTGGGGCAGTGCGTCCACGTGGATCATCTCCTCCTCGTTTGATCTCCCTTGAATAGTCGGTCGTCAGTTCCCACGTACAAGTTAGCCGGATCAGCGGAAGTGCATCGCCTCTAACGGTATCCGTGCGTGTAGGAGGAACACCGTGCGACGGACTGCTAGGTCCGATCACACAGTCGGTGATGAGTGGAGGTGGCTATTCGCAACACATGCAACCCTAGTGATAGCTGTCGGTGTGAAAACCGGCAAATCTTGGGTAGGGGGTCCCGAACTGCGCGTCTAAGGGTCAATGGTAACGGGAGGCAGGGGACACGATGTTTACCCAGGTTCGGGCCCTCTTGATGGAGGTAAAACCCTACGTCCTGCTTGATTGACTTTGATGAGTATAGGGGTTACAAGAGTTGATCTACCACGAGATCGTAATGGCTAAACCCTGGATATCTAGCCTGTGTGATTATGACTGCCTTCCTGGACTAAACCCTCCGGTTTATATAGACACCAGAGGGGGCTAGGGTTATACAAAGTCGGTTTACAAAGAAAGGAATCTTCATATCCGAACGCCAAGCTTGCCATCCACGCAAAGGAGAGTCCCACCCAGACACGGGAGAAAGTCTTCTATCTTGTATCTTCGCAGCCCATTAGTCCAACCCATGTTACATAGCCCGAATGCCCGAGGACCCCCTAATACAGGACTCCCTCAGTAGCCACTGAACCAGGCTTCAATGATGATGTGTCCGGCGCGCAGATTGTCTTCGACATTGCAAGGCAGGCTCCTTCTCCGAATACTCCAAAGTAGTTGACCGACAAGAACTATGTCCGGATGTGTTTTAACAGGTTAACCCTCCAACCGTAAAAGCATAGTACTTAAAATAAGATATATCCATCAACAACTTTTTCCAGCGAAACATTCACGCTTAGCTCTGCTATCATTTCGAACCTTTTTTTGGGCCTCCCGCCTCGCGTTTTAACACGCAACTCCTATCGACACGTCTTGTCAAAGCAGAGATCATGTCCACTTATTGTAGGATTATCATCAATACGAGATTTGGTAATCTAACCATGCCGTTCGCACGACCCCTTGGGAACAGGCGAGTTTTAAGGCTCAAGGGAGGGGGGACGCTTGATATTCGCAGTCCATATAAGTTGATAGAATCCAACTCTTCCGTCCCACGCCTCATTCTCTCTCTCTCTGCCTCCCATCTTCGAGCTCCAGTGCCCAAGTTCTCAGGGCAAGTGGATGGCTTCGTCCATCACAGAGGAGAATATCAAGGAGCTGCGGGAGGCGCGGTATCTAACCGCGGAAATCAAGCATAGGCTTTCCGATCCGGCGCAGGTCATCCCCACTTCGGCGCCCAGCGAGAGGGTGGTGTTCATCCCCCACTTCCTTCGCGGACTCGGATTCGCCCTCCACCCCTTTGTGAGGAGTCTCATGTTCTACTACGGGCTGGATTTTCACGATTTAGCCCGAAACTCATTCCTCCACATCTCGGTGTTCATCATAGTGTGTGAGGCCTTCCTCCGCGTCCCTCCACATTTCGGCTTATGGCTCAATATTTTCAATGTGAAGCCGTAGGTGGTCGACGGGCAACACGCAGACTGCGGCGGCGCCATGGTGAGAAAGCTCCCTGATAACCCACAAGTATAGGGGATCGCAACAGTTTTTGATAAGTAAGAGTGTCGAACCCAACGAGGAGCTAAAGGCAGAACAAATGTTCCCTCAAGTTCTATCAACCACCGATACAACTCTATGCATGCTTGACGTTCGCTTTACCTAGAACAAGTATGAAACTAGAAGTATTTTGTAGGTGTTGTTGGATAGGTTTGCAAGATAATAAAGAGAAAGTAAATAAAAAGTAAGGGCTGTTTAGATAAAGAAACAATAAAGTAAATATAGCGAGTGTGGAAAAGTGGTGGTAGGAGTTGCGAAATTGCCCCTAAGCAATTGACTACTTTACTAGACCGATGGCAAGTATTATGTGGGAGAGGCCACTGCTAGCATGTCATCCCTGACTTGGAATTCTATGCACTTATGATTGGAACTATTATCAAGCATCCACAACTACTAATGTTCATTAAGGTAAAACCCAACCATAGCATTAAGGTATATTGGTCCCCCTTCAATCCTGTATGCATCAATTTCTATGCTAGGTTGAAGCTTCTGTCACTCTTGCCCTCCAATACATAGTCCTATCAACATACAACTAACCCTAGGGTGTGATCCACGTGCACAATCATATGATGGGCACCAAAGGACAGCAACATAACCACAAGCAAATTAAATCAATCATAGCAATTCATTAACCACCGATAGGACAACGAAAATCTACTTAGACATCATAGGATGGCAACACATCATTGGATAATAATACGAAGCATAAAGCACCATGTTCAAGTAGAGGGTACAGCGGGTTGCGGGAGAGTGGACCGCTGTAGATAGAGGGGGGAAGGTGATGGAGATGTTGGTGAAGATGGCAGAGGTGTTGGTGTAGATCGCGGTGATGATGATGGCCCCCGGTGGCACTCCAGTGCCACCAAAAGCGAGGGGGAGAGAGCCCCCTCCTTCTTCTTCTTCCTTGTCCTCCTCCCTAGATGGGAGAAGGGTTTCCCCTCTGGTCCATGGCCTCCATGGCACGGGATGGGCGAGAGCCCCTCCGAGATTGGATCTGTCTATCTGTCTCTCTCTGTTTCTGCGTTCCCAGATTCTTCCCTTTCATCGTTTCTTATATTCCCGGAGATCCGTAACTCTGATTGGGCTGAAATTTTAACACGATCTCTATCCAGATATTAGCTTTCTTGCGGTGAAAGAAGGGCATCAACCGCCTTACGGGTGGCCCACGAGGGTCAGGGGCGCGCCCCCTGCCTTGTGGCCACCTCGGGCACCTTCTCGCGTGGATTTTTCTTCCCAAAAATCATATATATTCCCAAAAAAAATCTCCGTCGGTTTTTATCCCGTTTGGACTCCGTTTGATATGGATATTCTACGAAACAAAAAACATGAAACAAACAGGAACTGGCACTGGGCACTGGATCAATATGTTAGTCCCAAAAATAGTATAAAAAGTTGCCAAAAGTATATGAAAGTTGTAGAATATTGGCATGGAACAATCAAAAATTATAGATACGACGAAGACGTATCAGCATCCCCAAGCTTAATTCCTGCTCGTCCTCGAGTAGGTAAATGATAAAAAAGACAATTTTTGATGTGGAATGCTACCTAGCATAATCTTGATCATGTAATCTAATCATGGCATGAATATTAAGATACGAGTGATTCAAAGCAATAGTCTATCATTTGACATAAAAACAATAATACTTCAAGCCTAGTAATAAAGCAATCATGTCTTTTCAAAATAACATGGCCAAAGAAAGTTATCCCTACAAAATCATATAGTTTGGCTATGCTCCATCTTCACCACACAAAATATTCACATCATGCACAACCCCGATGACAAGCCAAGCAATTGTTTCATACTTTTGACGTTCTCAAACCTTTTCAACTTTCACGCAATACATGAGCCTGAGCCATGGACATAGCACTATAGGTGGAATAGAATATGATGGTGGAGAAGACAAAAATGAGAAGATAGTCTCACATCAACTAGGCGTATCAACGGGCTATGGAGATGCCCATCAATAGATATCAATGTGAGTGAGTAGGGATTGCCATGCAACGAATGCACTAGAGCTATAAGTGTAAGAAAGCTCCAACTGAAACTAAGTGGGTGTGCATACAACTTGCTTGCTCATGAAGACCTCAGGCATTTGAGGAAGCCCATCATCGGAATATACAAGCCAAGTTCTATAATGAAAATTCCCACTAGTATATGAAAGTGATAACTCAAGAGACTCTCTATATGAAGAACATGGTGCTACTTTGAAGCACAAGTGTGGAAAAAGGATAGTAGCACTGCCCCTTCTCTCTTTTTCTCTCATTTTTTGGTAGGCTTCTTTGGCCTCTTTTTTTATTTGGGATTCTTTGGCCTCTTTTATTTTTTTGTAAAGTCCGGAGTCTCATCCCGACTTATGGGGGAATCATAGTCTCCATCATCCTTTCCTCACTGGGGCAATGCTCTAATAATGATGATCATCACACTTTTATTTACTTACAACTCAATATTACAACTCAATGTCTAGAAAAAAGTATGACTCTATATGGATGCCTCCGACGGTGTACTGGGATGTGCAATGATCTAGCGTAGCAATGGCATCAAAAAACGGACAAGCCATGAAAACATCATGCTAGCTATCTTACGATCATGCAAAGCAATATGACAATGAATGCTCAAGTCATGTATATGATGATGATGGAAGTTGCATGGCAATATTATCTTGGAATGGCTATGGAAATGCCATGATAGGTAGGTATGGTGGCTGTTTTGAGGAAGGTATATGGTGGGTTTATGGTACCGGCGAAAGTTGCGCGGTACTAGAGAGGCTAGCAATTGTGGAGGGTGAGAGTGCGTATAATCAATGGACTCAACATTAGTCATAAAGAACTCACATACTTATTAAAAAAACCTATTAGTCATCAAAACAAAGTACTACGCGCATGCTCCTAGGGGGATAGATTGGTAGGAAAAGACCATCACTCGTCCCCGACCACCACTCATAAGGAAGACAATCAATAAAAAAATCATGCTCTGACTTTGTTACATAACGGTTCACCATACGTGCATGCTACGGGAATCACAAACCTCAACACAAGTATTTCTACTAATCCACAACTACCCACTAGCATGACTCTAATATCACCATCTTTATATCACAAAACTATTGCAAGGAATCAAACATATCATATTCAGTGATCTACAAGTTTATGTAGGATTTTATGACTAACCATGTGAATGACCAATTCCTGTCATCTCTCTAAATAGATATAAGTGAAGCAAGAGAGTTTAATTCTTTCTACAAAAGGTATGCCCATGCTCTAACAAATCTAAGTGAAGCAAAAGATCATTCTACAAATGGCGGTTGTCTAAGTGAAGAGAAACAGGCAATCCAAACTTTAAATGATATACGCGAAGCACATGAAGCATTCTATAAAGCCATACTCAAAAGATATAAGTGAAGTGCAATGAGCATTCTATAAATCAACCAAGGATTGTCTCATACCAGCATGGTGCATAAAAGAAAAGTGAAAAATAAATGCAAAAGATGCTCCAAGTTTGCACATATCGCATGAACGAAACGAATCCGAAAACATACCGATACTTGTTGAAGAAAGAGGGGATGCCTTCCGGGGCATCCCCAATCTTAGATGTTTGAGTCTCCTTGAATATTTACTTGGGGTGCCTCGGGCATCCCCAAGCTTGAGCTCTTGCCTCTCTTCCTTCTTCTCACATCAAGACCTTCTCGATCATCGAACACTTCATCCACACAAAACTTCAACAGAAAACTCGGTAAGATCCGTTAGTATAATGAAGCAAATCACTACTCTAAGTACTGCTGCAAACCAATTCATATTTTTTTTTTGCATTGTGTATACTTTAATATAACTTTTTCATGGCTTAATCCACTGATATGAATCGATATTTTCATCAAAACAAGCAAACTATGCATAAAAAACAGAATCTGTCTAAAACAGAACAGTCTGTAATAATATGAACATTCACCATACTTCTGATACTTGAACAATTCTACAAAAATTAGAAAAAATAAAAAATTTGTATAAGAATACATTGCAAAAAGAATCAGAACCATTTGACGTTCCAGCAAAAAATGTAAAATCGCGCACTAGAGCCAAAGTTTCTGTCCTGCAGCGTACAAACCATCAAGCAAATGTAAACATCCTAAAGGCAAACCTTGGCACATTATTTTTATAATACAATGGAATTGTACAAGGGTATTATTATTTTTATTGAAAAGTTTCTGTAATCAAGATTCACAAAGTTTCCCTGAGCATGAACAAAGTTCAAGGCTAGCTCCCACTTCAACAATGCTTGTCTTTCTCACTTTCGCTTTCCTTTTTGAAAGAGTTTCGGGTTCCCCTCTTTTATTTTTGTTGTTTTTAAACTATATAAAAGCACTAAACAGGAATAAATGACTCTCTAAAACTTCCGGGTTGTCTCCCTGGCAGTGCTTTCTTTAAAGCCATTAAGCTAGGCATATAGTGCTCAAGTAATGGATCCACCCGGATCCCAAGGTATATCAAAGCCAATTTTAATTAATAATGATTTGTAATTTAGTGGTGAGCACAAGGTAACATATATCATGTAATGAAGAAGTCTAAATCTCTTCCTATGCATCAGCATGTCATAAAAGAACAATTCATGCACACAAAGTAAAGGCCAATGCATAGTATAAACAGTTTCTTGCAATTTTATCATATTGGAAACATAGAGAGGTGGATATATAGTTCCTCTCTCATAATAATTGCAAGTAGGAGCAGCAAGCACATGCATATTATATTCATCAAAATCATCATGTGCAACGGTAAAAGGCAACCCATCAATATATTCCTTAATAAGAGCAAACTTCTCTGATATAGTGTAGTTTGGAGAATTCAAAAAGATAATAGGACTATCATGTGTGGGTGCAATAGCAACAATTTCATGTTTAACATAAGGAACTATAGCAAGTTCATCTCCATAAGCATAATTCATATTGGCATCTTGGCCACAAGCATAGCAAGCATCATCAAAAAGGGATATTTCAAAAGAATCAACAGGATCATAACAATCATCATAGCAATCATCCTCGGGTAAGCACGAAGGGAAATTGAACAATGTATGAGTTGAAGAGTTACTCTCATTAGAAGGTGGGCACGGGTAGCTAATCCGCTCTTCCTCCTTTTGTTCTTCGCTCTCCTCATCATCTTTTTCATCCAATGAGCTCACAGTTTCATCAATTTCTTCTTCCATAGACTCCTGCAAAATATTAGTCTCTTCTTGGACAGCGGAGTAGTCCTCAATATATGGTTCAACATAGGCATTAGAAGCATAATTATCATAGCAATATTTAAGTATGGCAAAAATTTCAGATTTGTAAAGAGTAGCATCATACTTTTCAATCAAATAAGTAATTTCATAAGCAGCCTTAAAAGCTACAAATTCTTCAATTTGTTGAACATCATAGTAACTATAAACACCCTTAGCATACGAAGATACGATTCCATTATCACTAAACTCACATTGATAGGGAAGGTGTTTCTCAGGATTTTCACAACAACAAGTAAAATCATATATTTAACATAAATTCAAAGCATAGCATTGCAAACGATGAATTTGACCCAGTAAAAGTTTCCCTTTTTCAGATATTCGGTGTCGCACATAACAAGCATGCTCATCTAAGGATTTTCCCTCAACTAAGCTAGTTGGGGTTTCAGCACGAGAACATAGGGATCGAAGATGATCCAAGTAATAGGCTTCAGCAGTGTGATAGATTTTGAGTGGTTCTTCAACCATTGGTTCAGTAGGTACAATTAATTGTTTTTTGGTATTTTGCGTTTCCTACCCATAAATAAAGATAGAAAACAACTAAGAACAACAAATAAAAATTACTTAGTGATGAAGCAAACAAGCACACACGAGAATATTCACCCCATGCTATTGCTCCCCGACAACGACGCCAAAAAAAGGTCTTGATAACCCACAAGTATAGGGGATCGCAACAGTTTTCTATAAGTAAGAGTGTCGAACCCAACGAGGAGCTAAAGGCAGAACAAATATTCCCTCAAGTTCTATCGACCACCGATACAACTCTACGCACGCTTGACGTTCGCTTTACCTAGAACAAGTATGAAACTAGAAGTATTTTGTAGGTGTTGTTGGATAGGTTTGCAAGATAATAAAGAGCAAGTAAATAAAAAGTAGGGGCTGTTTAGATAAAGAAACAATAAAGTAAATATAGCGAGTGTGAAAAAGTGGTGGTAGGAGTTGCGAAATTGCCCCTAAGCAATTGACTACTTTACTAGACCGATAGCAAGTATTATATGGGAGAGGCCACTGCTAGCATGTCATCCTGACGTGGAATTCTATGCACTTATGATTGGAACTATTAGCAAGCATACGCAACTACTAATGTTCATTAAGGTAAAACCCAACCATAGCATTAAGGTATATTGGTCCCCCTTCAATCCTGTATGCATTAATTTCTATGCTAGGTTGAAGCTTCTATCACTCTTGCCCTCTAATACATGTCCTATCAACATACAACTAACCCTAGGGTGTGATCCACGGCGCAATCATATGATGGGCACCAAAGGACAGCAACATAACCACAAGCAAATTAATCAATCATAGCAATTCATCAACTACCGATAGGACAACGAAAATCTACTCAGACATCATAGGATGGCAACACATTCTTGGATAATAATATGAAGCATAAAGCACGATGTTCAAGTAGAGGGTACAGTGGGTTGCGGTAGAGTGGACCGCTGTAGATAGAGGGGGGAAGGTGATGGAGATGTTGGTGAAGATGGCAGAGGTGTTGGTGTAGATCGCGGTGATGATGATGGCCCCCGGTGGCACTCTGGTGCCACCGGAAGCGAGGGGGAGAGAGCCCCCCTCCTTCTTCTTCCTTGACCTCCTCCCTAGATGGGAGAAGGGTTTCCCCTCTGGTCCATGGCCTCCATGGCATGGGAGGGGCGAGAGCCCCTCCGAGATTGGATATGTCTCTCTGTCTCTCTCTGTTTCTGCGTTCCCAGATTCTTCCCTTTCACCGTTTCTTATATTCCCGGAGATCCGTAACTCCGATTGGGCTGAATTTTTAACACGGTCTCTATCCGGATATTAGCTTTCTTGCGGCGAAAGAAGGGCATCAACCGCCTTACGTGTGGCCCACAAGGGTCAAGTGCGCGCCCCCCTGCCTCGTGGCCACCTCGGGCACCGTCTGCGTGGATTTTTCTTCCCAAAAATCATATATATTCCAAAAAAAATCACCGTTAATTTTTATCCCGTTTGGACTCCGTTTGATATGGATATTCCGCGAAACAAAAAACATGCAACAAACAGGAACTGGCACTGGACACTGGATCAATATGTTAGGCCCAAAAATAGTATAAAAAGTTGCCAAAAGTATATGAAAGTTGTAGAATATTGGCATGGAACAATCAAAAATTATAGATACGATGGACAAGTATCACTCCCCAAAGTCAACTGTCCAAAGGGAGTCTTTGTAGACACCGTCCGGATATGGCAACAAGAATGGTTCTATATCACAGAAACCCGCGTCTCTAAGTGGTAGCTGCTCGAGCCTTCAGATCAGGACCCTCGCTAAGGCTCACATCCTGGACCGACAAGGGTCTGGATTCGGGGTCGGTCAATGAGGTGCTGCTGCTGCTGCAGAAGCGTGATACGTCTCCAACGTATCTATAATTTTTGATTACTCCATGCTATATTATCTACTGTTTTGGACATTATTGGGCTTTATTATCCACTTTTATATTATTTTTGGGACTAACCTATTAACTGGAGGCCCAGCGCAGAATTGCTGTTTTTTGCCTGTTTTAGGGTTTCAAAGAAAAGGAATATCAAACGGAGTCCAAACGGAATGAAACCTTCGGGAACGTGATTTTCTCAACGAACAAGACCCAGGAGACTTGGACCCTATGTTAAGACACAAAAGAGGAGGCCACGAGGTAGGGGCGCGCCTACCCCACCCCAGGCGCGCCCTCCACCCTCATGGGCCCCCTATTACTCCACCGACGTAGTCCTTCCTCCTATATATACCTACGTACCCCCAAACGATCAGATATGGAGCCAAAAACCTAATTCCACCACCGCAACTTTCTGTATCCACGAGATCCCATCTTGGGGCCTGTTCCGGAGCTCCGCCGGAGGGGGCATTGATCACGGAGGGCTTCTACATCAACACCATAGCCCCTCCGATGAAGTGTGAGTAGTTTACCTCAGACCTACGAGTCCATAGTTATTAGCTAGATGGCTTCTTCTCTCTTTTTGGATCTCAATACAATGTTCTCCCCCTCTCTTGTGGAGAACTATTTGATGTAATCTTGTTTTTGCGGTGTGTTTGTTCAAACCGATGAATTGTGGGTTTATGATCAAGTCTATCTATGAACAATATTTGAATCTTCTCTGAATTCTTTTATGTATGATTGGTTATCTTTGCAAGTCTCTTTGAATTATCAGTTTGGTTTGGCCTACTAGATTGATCTTTCTTGTAATGGGAGAAGTGCTTAGCTTTGGGTTCAATCTTGCGGTGTCCTTTCCGAGTGACAGTAGGGGCAGCAAGGCATGTATTGTAGTGTTGCCATCGAGGATAACAAGATGGGGTTTTCTTCATATTGCATGAGTCTATCCCTCTACATCATGTAATCTTGCTTAAGGCGTTACTCTGTTTTTAACTTAATACTCTAGATGCATGCTGGATAGTGGTCGATGAGTGGAGTAATAGTAGTAGATGCTGGCAGGAGTCGGTCTACTTGTCTCGGACGTGATGCCTATATACATGATCATACCTAGATATTCTCATAACTATGCTCAATTCTGTCAATTGCTCAACAATAATTTGTTCACCCAACGTAGAATACTTATGCTCTCAAGAGAAGCCACTAGTGAAACGTATGGCCCCCAGGTCTATCTTCATCATATTAATCTCCTACTACTTAGTTATTTCCTTTGATTTTTTACTTTGCCTTTATTTTACTTTGCATCTTTATCACAAAAATACCAACAATATTATCTTATCATATCTATCAGATCTCACTCTCGTAAGTGGCCGTGTAGGGATTGACAACCCCTATTCACGTTGGTTGCGAGGATTTATTTGTTTTGTGCAGGTATGAGGGACTCGCGCGTAGCCTCCTACTGGATTGATACCTTGCTTCTCAAAAACTGAGGGAAATACTTACGCTACTTTGCTGCATCATCCCTTCCTCTTCAGGGAAAACCAACGCAATGCTCAAGAGGTAGCAAGAAGGATTTCTAGCGCCGTTGCCGGGGAGGTCTACGCAAAAGTCAACATACCAAGTACCCATCACATACCCTTATCTCCCGCATTACATTATTTGCCATTTGCCTCTCGTTTTCCTCTCGCCCACTTCACCCTTGCCATTTTATTCGCCCTCTCTCTCTCTCTATCCTCCCTCTCTTTCTCTATTTGCCTCTTTTTGCCCGCTTGGTTTTTGTTTGCTTGTGTGTTAGTTTGCTTTCTTGTCACGATGGCTCAAGATAATACTAAATTGTGTGACTTCACCAATACCAACAACAATGATTTTATTAGCACTCCGATTGCTCCTCTTACCGATGCTGAATCTTGTGAAATTAATACTGCTTTGCTGAATCTTGTCATGAAAGATCCGTTTTCCGGCCTTCCTAGTGAAGATGCCACTACCCATCTAAATATCTTAGTTTATTTGTGTGATATGCAAAAGAAGAAAGATGTGGATAATGATATTGTTAAATTGAAGCTATTTCCTTTTTTGCTTAGAGTTCGTGCTAAAGCTTGGTTTTCGTATTTGCCTAAAAATAGTATTGATTCATGGAACAAGTGCAAAGATGCTTTTATCTCTAAGTATATTCCTCCCGCTAAGATCATCTCTCTTAGAAACAATTTTAAGAATTTTAAGCAACTTGATCATGAACATGTTGCACAAGCTTGGGAGAGAATGAAACTAATGATACGTAATTTCCCTACTCTGGTTTAAATTTGTGGATGATTATACAATATTTTTATGCCAGATTGAATTTTGCTTCTAGAAATCTTTTATATTCGGCCGTGGGAGGCACTTTTATGGAAATCACTTTAGGAGAAGCTACTAAACTCCTAGATAATATTATGGTTAATTATTATCATTGGCATACTGAAAGATCTACTAATAAAAAGGTGCATGCGATAGAAGAAATTAATGATTTGAGTGGAAAGATGGATGAACTTATGAAATTATTTGCTAATAAGAGTGTTTTGTTCTGATCCTAATGATATGCCCTTGTCTACTTTGATTGAGAATAATAATGAATCTATGGATGTGAATTATGTTGGTAGGAACAATTTTGGTAACAACGCGTATAGAGGAAATTTCAACCCTAGGCCTTATCCTAGTAATCCCTCTAATAATTAGGGTAATTCCTACAACAATTCTTATGGAAATTATAATAAGATGCCCTCTGATTTTGAATCTAATATTGAAGAATTTATTACTTCGCAAAAGAATTTTAATGCCTTGATTGAAGAAAAATTGCTTAAGATTGATGAGTTGGCTAGGAACATTGATATAATTTCTCTTGATGATGATTCTTTGAAACTTAGATCTATTCCACCTAAGCATGATATCAATGAGTCTCTGAAAGCCATGAGAATTTCCATTAATTAGTGCAAAGAAATAACTGCTAGGATGCATGCTAAGAAAGATGCCTTTATAAGAGCATGTTCTTCGAGTTCCTATGAAAATAAAGATGAAGATCTAAAAGTTATTGATGTGTCCCCTATTAAATCTTTGTTTTGCAATATGAATCTTGATAATGATGGGAATGAATATGATCCACCTTTACCTAGAAGGCGTTCCAAGAATTCAGAATTTTTTGATCTTGATGCTAAAATTGATAAAAGTGGGATTGAAGAAATTAAAACCCTAGATGTTGCTAAACCCAATATTATGGATTTCGAGGAATTTAACTATGAAAATTGCACTTTGATTGATTGTACCTCTTGTTACAATTCGTGCTAAATTCTCCTCATGCTTATAGTCAAAATAAAGCGTTTACTAAACATATCGTTGATGCCTTGATGCAATCTTATGAAGAAAAACTTGAATTGGGAGTTCCTATCCCTAGAAAACTTTATGATGAGTGGGAACCGACTATTAAAATTAAAATTAAAGATCATGAATGTTATGCTTTATGTGATTTGGGTGCTAGTGTTTCCACGATTCCAAAGACTTTGTGTGATTTGTTAGGTTTCCGTGATTTTGATGATTGCTCTTTAAACTTGCACCTTGCGGATTTCACTGTTAAGAAACCTATGGGAAGAATTAATGATATTCTTATTATTGCAAATAGGAATTATTTTCCCATAGATTTTATTGTTCCTGACATAGATTGCAATCCTTCATGTCCTATTATTCTTGGTAGACCTTTCCTTAGAACGATTGGTGCAATTACTGATATGAAGGAAGGAAATATTAGATTCCAATTTCCATTAAGGAAAGGCATGGAACACTTTCCTACAAAGAAAATTAAATTACCTTATGAATCTATTATGAGATCCACTTATGGATTGCCTACCAAAGATGGCAATACCTAGATCTATCCTTGCTTGTTATGCCTAGCTAGGGGCGTTAAACGATAGCGCTTGTTGGCAGGCAACCCAATTTTATTTTTATTACTTGATTTTTGCTGCTGTTTAGTAATAAATAATTTATCTAGCCTCTGTTTTGGTTGTGTTTTTTTGTTTAAATAGTGTTTGTGCCAAGTAGAACCGTTGGGAAGACTTGGGGAAAGTCTTGTTACACTTGCTGTAAAAAAACAGAAACTTTAGCGCTCACTAGAACTACTGCCATTTTATTTGGAGAGTGATATTTAGTTAATTATTTTTGAAGATTATTAATAGATACATTCCTCACGTCCAGCAATTTATTTTAGAATTTTTGGGGTTCCAGATCTTGCTCTAGATATAGATTACTACAGACTGTTCTGTTTTTGACAGATTCTGTTTTTCGTGTGTTGTTTGCTTATTTTGATGAATCTATGGCTAGTAAAATAGTTTATAAACCATAGAGAAGTTGAAATACAGTAGGTATAACACCAATATAAATAAATAATGAGTTCATTACAGTACCTTCAAGTGTTCTTTGATTTTCTTTCGCTAACAGAGCTCACGAGATTTTCTACTTTAAGTTTTGTGTTGTGAAGTTTTCATGTTTTGGGTAAAGATTTGATGGATTATGGAACAAGGAGTGGCAAGAGCCTAAGCTTGGGGATGCCCATTGCACCCCCAATATAATCTAAGGACACCTAAAATCTAAAGCTTGGGGATGCCCCGGAAGGCATACCCTGTTTCGTCTATTTCTATCGGTAACTTTACTTGGAGCTATATTTTTATTCGCCACATGATATGTGTTTTGCTTGGAGCGTCTTGTATGATTTGAGTCTTTACTTTTTAGTTTACCACAATCATCCTTGCTTTACACACCTTTTGAGAGAGCCATACATGATTTGGAATTTGTTAGAATACTCTATGTGCTTCGCTTATATCTTTTGAGTTATATAGTTTTGCTCTAGTACTTCACTTATATCTTTTAGAGCATGGTGGTGGATTTGTTTTATAGAAACTATTGATATCTCATGCTTCACTTAGATTATTTTGAGAGTTTCAAATAGCATGGTAATTTCATTAAAATCCTAATATGCTTGGTATACAAGATTAATAATAAAACTTTCTTATGAGTGTGTTGAATACTATGAGAAGTTTGATGCTTGATAATTGTTTTGACATATAAAGATGGTGATATTAAAGTTGTGCTAGTTGAGTAGTTGTAAATTTGAGAAATACTTGTGTTAAAGTTTGTGATTCCCGTAGCATGCACGTATGGTGAACCGTTATGTGATGAAGTCGGAGCATGATTTATTTTTTGATTGTCTTCCTTATGAGTGGCGGTCGGGGACGAGCGATGGTCTTTTCCTACCAATCTATCCCCCTAGGAGCATGCGCGTAATACTTTGCTTTGATAACTTGTAGATTTTTGCAATAAGTATATGAGTTCTTTATGACTAATGTTGAGTCCATGGATTATACGCACTCTCACCCTTCCACCTTTGCTAGCCTCTCTAATACCGCACACCTTTCGCCTGTATTATACACCCACCATATACATTCCTCAAAATAGCCACCATACCTACCTATTATGGCATTTCCACAGCCACTCCGAGATATATTGCCATGCAACTTTCCACCATTTCGTTTATTATGACACACTCCATCATTGTCATATTGCTTAGCATGATCATGTAGTTGACATCGTATTTGTGGCAAAGCCACCATTCATAATTCTTTCACACGTGTCACTCTTGATTCATTGCATATCCCAGTACATCGCCGGAGGCATTCATATAGAGTCATATTTTGTTCTAAGTATCGAGTTGTAATTGTTGAGTTGTAAGAAAAATAAAAGTCTGATGATCATCATTATTAGAGCATTGTCCCAGTGAGGAAAGGATGATGGAGACTATGATTCCCCCACAAGTCGGGATGAGACTCCCGACGAAAAAAAGAGAAAGAAAAGAGGCCAAAAGAAGAAGAAGAAAAAAGGCCCAAAAAATGAGAGAAAAAGAGAGAAGGGACAATGTTACTATCCTTTTACCACACTTGTGCTTCAAAGTAGCACCATGATATTCATAGTAGAGAGTCTTTCATGTTATCACTTTCATACACTAGTGGGAATTTTTCATTATATAACTTGGCTTGTATATTCCAATGATGGGCTTCCTCAAAATGCCCTAGGTCTTCATGAGCAAGTAAGTTGGATGCACACCCACTTAGATTCTTTTTGAGCTTTCATATACTTATAGCTCTAGTGCAGCCGTTGCATGGCAATCCCTACTCACTCACATTGATATCTATTGATGGGCATCTCCATAGCCCATTGAGACGCCTAGTTGATGTGAGACAATCTTCTCCCTTTTTGTCTTCTCCACAACCACCATTCTATTCCACCTATAGTGTTATGTCCATGGCTCACCCTCATTTATTGCGTGAAAGTTGAAAAAGTTTTGAGAATGTCAAAAGTATGAAACAATTGCTTGGCTTGTCATCGGGGTTGTGCATGATTTAAATATTTTATGTGGTGAAGATGGAGCATAGCCAGAACTATATGTTTTTGTAGGGATAACTTTCTTTGGCCATGTTATTTTGAGAAGACATAATTGCTTTGTTAGTATACTTGAAGTATTATTATTTTTATGTCAATATTAAACTTTTGTCTTGAATCTTTCGGATCTGAATATTCATACCACAATTAATAAGAATTACATTAAAATTATGCCAAGTAGCACTCCGCATCAAAAATTTTGTTTTTATCATTTACCTATTCGAGGATGAGCATGAATTAAGCTTGGAGATGCTTGATACGTCTCCAACGTATCTATAATTTTTGATTGCTCCATGCTATATTATCTACTGTTTTGGACATTATTGGTCTTTATTATCCACTTTTATATTATTTTTGGGACTAACCTATTAACCGGAGGCCCAGCCCAGAATTGATGTTTTTTGCCTGTTTTAGGGTTTCGAAGAAAAGGAATATCAAACGGAGTCCAGACGAAATGAAACCTTCGGGAACGTGATTTTCTCAACGAACAAGACCCAGGAGACTTGGACCCTACGTCAAGACACAAAAGAGGAGGCCACGAGGTAGGGGCGCGCCTACCCCCCCAGGGGCGCCCTCCACCCTCGTGGGCCCCCTGTTGCTCTACCGACATACTCCTTCCTCCTATATATACCTACGTACCCCCAAACGATCAGATACGGAGCCAAAACCTAATTCCACCGCCTCAACTTTCTGTATCCACGAGATCCCATCTTGGGGCCTGTTCCGGAGCTCCGCCGGAGGGGGCATCGATCACGGAGGGCTTCTACATCAACACCATAGCCCCTCCAATGAAGTGTGAGTTGTTTACCTCAGACCTACGTGTCCATAGTTATTAGCTAGATGGCTTCTTATCTCTTTTTGGATCTCAATACAATGTTCTCCCCCTCTCTCGTGGAGAACTATTCGATGTAATCTTGTTTTTGTGGTGTGTTTGTTGAGAACGATGAATTGTGGGTTTATGATCAAGTCTATCTATGAACAATATTTGAATCTTCTCTGAATTCTTTTATGTATGATTGGTTATCTTTGCAAGTCTCTTCGAATTATCAGTTTGGTTTGGCCTACTAGATTGATCTTTCTTGCAATGGGAGAAGTGCTTAGCTTTGGGTTCAATCTTGCGGTATCCTTTCCCAGTGACAGTAGGGGCAGCAAGGCACGTATTGTATTGCTGCCATCGAGGATAACAAGATGGGGTTTTCATCATATTGCATGAGTCTATCACTCTACATCATGTCATCTTGCTTAAGGTGTTACTCTGTTCTTAACTTAATACTCTAGATGCATGCTGGATAGTAGTCGATGAGTGGAGTAATAGTAGTAGATGCAGGCAGGAGTCGGTCTACTTGTCTCGGACATGATGCCTATATACATGATCATACCTAGAATTCTCATTACTATGCTCAATTCTGTCAATTGCTCAACAGTAATTTGTTCACCCACCGTAGAATACTTATGCTCTCGAGAGAAGCCAATAGTGAAACCTATGCCCCCCGGGTCTATCTTCATCATATTAATCTCCTACTACTTACTTATTTCATTTGCTTTTTTACTTTGCCTTTATTTTACTTTGCATCTTTATCACAAAATACCAAAAATATTATCTTATCATATGTATCAGATCTCACTCTCGTAAGTGGCCGTGTAGAGATTGACAACCCCTATTCGCGTTGGTTGCGAGGATTTATTTGTTTTGTGCAGGTACGAGGGATTCGCGCGTAGCCTCCTACTGGATTGATACCTTGGTTCTCAAAAGCTGAGGGAAATACTTACGCTACTTTACTGCATCATCCCTTCCTCTTCGTGGAAAACCAACGCAGTGCTCAAGAGGTAGCAAAGCACGTCCAAGGCATGATAGCGAAGGCCATTACCCTCGCTGATGTGATCCAAGTGATGTTGATCCAATGAGCACATCCCTAACAGCGGTGATCCCTCGGGATGTGGGAGTTCAACCCGGAAGGGCCGCAAACCCTGCAACGGTTCTACGACACAACGCATAATGGGATCTGGAAGCTACTTTTCAAGAAGCAGAAGTCATGGCCAAAGTCATCGGACAACACCAGCCTCGACTGCAATCATCCAGCCTCCGAGGTAAATAAAACCTCCAAACACCAATTGGTGCGTCTATCCTAAGGAGAAGTATTGAATAGTCCATCTCCAAAACAGGTCTGAACCAAAAGGGCGGAGTAGATCCGGTGTTAAGCTCCGCTCCCCAAAAACCTAGCCGATCCTCTACTAATGAGGATGCTGGTCCCGGCACCATATCAGGCGCCGGTAAAGGACAAGAAGAAGAAGAAGAAGAAGAAGAAGAAAGAGGAGGGCGCTTCGGACGCAGTGTCCGGAGAAGCTGATGCCCGGTCCTCTCATGAGGGCGATGACGAAGACGAGGAGGAGGGGGAAGAAGATGATCCTCTACGAAAGGGCAAGAAGAGGGCGGCCTCCGAAGACCTGGAGGCCGAAGCATCCAAGAGGGACAAGATTACCCTCTCCGATGACTCGGAATCAGATGCCGAGGCCATCCCGAAACACTGTTGCCGGACCAAGCCCCAAGCCGACTCGTAAGTAGTCCGGATTTTTTCTTCACATACATCCAATCTCTAAGGACTGTTATGATAACTCTAAGTTCTATTTTTTGGTCCGGCCCGCAGTCTCCCCCCAGCAATGCTCATCCTCGGGGGATCTGCCGCCGGAGATGATGGAGAGCAAATCGCCTCCCTCAGCCTCCATGCCGCCTAGGGCGGATGACACCGAGGTGTCATCTCATAGGCCCTCCCCCGGCCTCGAAGAGATGCGGGGGGGGGGGGGGCGACTTAACGGCGCCAGAGGGCAACACCTCGGCTGCCGAAGGACTGGGGGGTACGACCCCCACAAAGACCGGTGACGGGGGCCCCGGTCAGTCCGACCCACAGCCGCATACTACTCCGGAGACCCCAACGGCTCTGGAGTCTAGTGAGCAGCTCCCTGCAGGGGAAGGGGGAGTGGCGTCCTCTGTTAATCCGGAGGCGCCGAATACCACGGTGGACGTACTACAAAGTGCATCCGTCCTGGATGAGCACCGTATCCTTATGGGTACGGTGGCTGAGAAGATTCAGTCTGCCAAGAGCGGGCTGAACGAAGCCTTTCTCCAGCCTGTTAGCAGGCTTCAAGGTACACAATGTAATATTTTTGACCAGTTTCACGAGAAATATGCTTGTATATAGACAATAGCCCCTGAGACTCTGTTCAGTTCTTTGAAAGAAAAGTGAGCAGAGGATCAATAGTCAGTTGTTAGATGGTAACATGCTATTTTATTTGGATTAAAACAAGCCTCCTTGTTAGCAGTGACTGCCTAGTTAGCAGAAATTTCCGAACTCAAACGGAAACTAGAGCGAGTTGATGAGGACCTAGTCCTCGTGAACAAACGGCTCGACCAAGCGCAAGGTATGAAATACTCTTATTTTATGCATGTTTATGTCTGTATTCTGTGGGATGTTCCAGAGCTGCAATGTGTGTGTTTGGTGCAGATGGTGCTGCTGCGGTTGAAACCCTCAGGGGCAAGCTTACCCAAGCCAAGGAGCGGGCTAGGGTAAGCAAGGCGGCTGCTGATAAAGCGGATGTGGACTTGATGACCGAACAGGCCGCTCGGAACCATTTTGAGGAACGGGTGACCGAGGTGGAGCAAAAGCTCAAGGACACCACCCACAAGTGTGAGTCCTTAGAAGAGGAAAATAAGGCGAAGGGGACCGAACTCACCAAGGCCTTCAAGACACCAAGAAGGCGCGGTCCGAGTCCCGTGCGGTGCACGAGGAAATCCGTCAAGCCGGACAGATAGCGGCTGGTAAGCCCTTTCCGTTACAGGCTAAATTTGGGGATCGGGGGTATGCCTTGCTTAATTGACTATGGAGTTCTCCAGACACATATGCAAATCTACCGAAGAGTGCTGCGGACGCCGCCCAATTCTTCTGGGCCCAGGAGAGGTACGCAACGGAGAAGCTATTCTGGTCGCAGTTTGCGGGGCAGGAGCATCCCACACTGCTAAATGACCAAATGGCACAATGGGCGGAGCTGCACAAGATGTCCAGCACGGCCATGAAGGACGTAATAGTCCGGTTGTGGCCGACCGAAGCCGTTCCGGACATTTACTTCGGCCTCGTGTGGCATCTCGTCGATGCGCTGCCCCGAATCGACACCGTCAAGAAGTGGTCCTGCATAGAAGGAGCGTGAATGGCCTTCGCTCATGTTAAGATGCACTGGGCGAAGATGAAGGCTAAAAAGGTGGCAGTTGAGGGCCCGCCCGAAAGCAAGGACCATCGCACACCGGAGCGCTATTTTGAGGACGTACTAAAAGGTGCCCGTCTTGTAGAAGGCCAATGCTCGAAGGATGTAGTGTTCGAGTGAACGAGTCCGAACAATGCGGGAGTTTGTATTATGAACTAAGGCTTTTGTAATATATTCGTGCCTTTATGAAGGGTTGTATCCTCCTGTGCGGCCGTTTTTATATTTGAGAGTTCCCAGTTGTCGGCTTCAACCCGCATGTAGATACTACTGGGGTGTTTGGAATTGCGCATTGATACATCTCCAACGTATCTATAATTTTTGATTGTTCCACACTATTATATTATCAACCTTGGATGTTTTATATGCATTTATATGCTATTCTATATGATTTTTGGGACTAACCTATTAACCTAGAGCCTAGTGCCAGTTTCTTTTTTTCCTTGTTTTAGAGTATTGCAAAAAAGGAAAATCAAACAAATTCCAATTGACCTAAAACTTCACGGAACTTATTTTTGGAATGGAAGCAACCTAGGAGACTTGGAGTAGACGTCAGGGAAGCTTCGAGGGAGGCACGAGGCAGGGAGGCTTGCCCTACCCCCTGGGTGTGCCCCCACCCTCGTGGGCCCCTCGTGGCTCCCCTGACCGACTTCTTTCACCTATATATATCAATATACCCTAGAAACATCGGAGATCACAATAGATCAGGAGTTCCGCCACCAGAAGCCTCCGTAGCCACAGAAAACCAATCTAGACCCGTTCCGACACCCTGCCGGAGGGGGAAATTCCTCTCCGGTGGCCATCTTCATCATCCCGGTGCTCTCCATGACGAGGAGGGAGTAGTTCGCCCTCGGGGCTGAGGGTATGTACCAGTAGCTATGGGTTTGATCTCTCTCTCTCTCTCATGTTCTTGAGGTGGTACGATCTTGATGTATCGCAAGCTTTGCTATTATAGTTGGATCTTATGATGTTTCTCCCCCTCTACTCTCTTGTAATGCATTGAGTTTTCCCTTTGAAGTTATCTTATCGGATTGAGTCTTTAAGGATTTGAGAACACTTGATATATGACTTGCATGTGCTTATCTGTGGTGACAATGGGATATCACGTGTTCCACTTGATGTATGTTTTGGTGATCAACTTGCAAGTTCCGTGACCTCGTGAACTTATGCATAGGGGTTGGCACACGTTTTCGTATTGACTCTCCGGTAGAAACTTTGGGGCACCCTTTGAAGTTCTTTGTGTTGGTTGAATAGATGAATCTGAGATTGTGTGATGCATATCGTATAATCATGCCCATGGATACTTGAGGTGACATTGGAGTATCTAGGTGACATTAGGGTTTTGGTTGATTTGTGTCTTAAGGTGTTATTCTAGTACAAACTCTATGATAGATTGAACGAAAAGAATAGCTTCGTGTTATTTTACTACGGACTCTTGAATAGAACGATCACAAAGGATAACTTTGAGGTGGTTTCATACCCTACCATAATCTCTTCATTTGTTCTCCGCTATTAGTGACTTTGGAGTGACTCTTTGTTGCATGTTGAGGGATAGTTATATGATCCAATTATGTTATTATTGTTGAGAGAACTTGCACTAGTGAAAGTATGAACCTTGGGCCTTGTTTCAACACATTGCAAAACCGTTTGTGCTCACTTTTATCATTAGTTACCTTGCTATTTTTATATTTTCAGATTACAAAAACCTATATCTACCATCCATATTGCACTTGTATCACCATCTCTTCGCCGAACTAGTGCACCTATACAATTTACCATTGTATTGGGTGTGTTGGGGACACAAGAGACTCTTTGTTATTTGGTTGCAGGGTTGCTTGAGAGAGGCCATCTTCATCCAACGCCTCCTACGGATTGATAAACCTTAGGTCATCAACTTGAGGGAAATTTGCTACTGTCCTACAAACCTCTGCACTTGGAGGCCCAACAACGTCTACAAGAAGAAGGTTGTGTAGTAGACATCAAGCTCTTTTCTGGCGCCGTTGCCGGGGAGGTTAGCGCTTGAAGGTATATCTTTAGACCTTGCAATCTAATCTTTTTGTTTCTTGTTTTAGCACTAGTTTATTTTATAAAAGAAAAAAATGGAATTGAGTTTGCCTCATACGCTTCATCTTTTTAATATCTTTCGTGAGAATGATGGAAAGGAAAATTGTGCTCAAGTGCTAGAAGAAGAAGTCTATAAAATGTTTGGCACTAAATCTTTTAATGACGAGCGTGATTGCAATGTTGTTAGTATGAACTCCTTGAATATCCATAGTACTAATGATGATTGCACTAGTCATGATGAAAATATATCTTATAAGCATGTCGATTTTTGTGGAGTGCATAGAGTTTGCAAGTAATACCAAACAGGGAAGATAGATTTTGCAAGAGGCATAAGTATTTGGAAACTAAATGGTTGCAGGAAAGGCTAGATGTTTGTGCTGAAAATTTAAATTTTCTTAGCCGTACTTGTGAACTTTGCAATGAACGTGATCATTTCAATAACCAATGCAAATTATTTCATGATCGTATCGTGTCCAAAAATTGTGATGACTTGATTTCCCTTGCATGTCATAATGAACTTAGTTTGCTTTTGGGTTATGAAGAAATGAAACGTATAACTAAGGTTATTCTAGAATTTGCACTTGACAGAGTTCTTGATTTTGATCTAGAGGAAATTGTAAGTGCATCTAGTGCCCCTTAGTGATTTTGGTGTATTGAAGACTTATAGGTTAAGGGACTAATGCGTGTGTGAGTGTACACAGGTCTATAAGTCTATGAGGAGTTTGATATTTACAGGAAAAGTCGACCCCTAAAAATGAATATCTTCGACTGAAGATTTTGGTATTTCTGAAGACCTTCATGAAGACTTTGAAAGTGATGAAATTGGTGTGTCCGTGAAGACTTGATATTCATGCGAGGAATATGAAGCTTGAAGACTTTCGTTTTCATAGTTTTGTTTTTCTCTTTCTTGAGTCATAGGAAACACCGTACTGTTAAAGGGGGTCGAGGAAATACTAAGGAAAAATTTCCATGTGTTGCTCAACTCAAAATCCTACACCTACCAATCCCTTCGAGTGAAGCCATTGGAAATCTCATACATTTCAGTCAATTTCTTCAGTGACAGAGACGAAGTTCTTCTGGTCTCTGAGGAATTTGTCCTGACTGAGGAGTTAGGAATTCGCCAGTGTGGATTGCCTACACAGTGAGGAACATGATAGCCCTGAGGATTTTGCTACTCAAAATTCCGACCGTTGCTGTGCTATGCGCCAGCTGTTCCAAAATATCTATCCACCTAACGGTCATATCATTGAAGGGCATTTATGTCTTATCATGTCGGGCTGCTCCCTAGGCTATAAATAGCCGCCCCCTACAACCACTAGCTGGTTGAGGCTGCTCCGAGAGAAATCGACACTTGTCATTTGAGAGCAACCCATCCTCCGAGGACTTTGAGCGAAAATCATCAAGTGAGGAAAAACCAAAAACCCAAACACCTACAAACCCCAAGTGATTGAGCATCATTGAAGAGATTCATCCTGAGTGGATCTGACGCTTGTTACCTTTGAAGACTGTGCTTCTTCCAGACGGTTAGGCGTCATGGTCTAGAGCATCCAAGAGGAATTGTGGATCGCCGAGTGACCAAGTTTGTGAAGGTTTGGAAGTCGCCTGAAGACTTACCACGAGTGATTGGATGAGGTCTGTGTGACCTTAGTTCAAGGAGAATACGGTGAGGACTGGGTGTCTTGGACTAAGTGTCCTTGACTCGGTGTCCGGGACTATGTGTCCTTGAGTTTAAATACTCAGCCGCTCCAACCAGACGTACAACTGAGACATCAGTTGGAACTGGTCTACCAAATCATTGTCTTCACCGAGCTTACTGGTTCTATTTCCTCAACTCTTTCATTTCCTCATAACTGTGTTGTATGTTTGTTCATATCTGTGTTTGAAGACTTTAACTAAAGACTTTCTCAATTTCCTTAGTTCAATTTCTTTAGTCTGTTTGTCTTCATCTTATGTTATCCTGTGATTACGCTTCCTGTACTCTGTGCCTGTCTTCATTTCATCATGATGACTATGCTTGTATTCTGTTATGTTTACCTTTGAGTACTTATTCCGCTGCTAGTAGTTCTTCACTAAGGAATTTCCTCACCGGCAAATTCCTCAGTGAAGAATTTCATAAAAATCGCCTATTCACCCCCCTCTAGTCGATATAACGCACTTTCAATTGGTATCAGAGCAAGGTACTCCCTTGTTCTGTGTGATTTTGGTTTAACCGCCTGGAGTTTTAGTTATGTCGACCACAGGTATGATCAAGGTCTCTGCTGGGTGTCCTACCTTCGATGAGACGGACTACCCCTACTGGAAGAATAAGATGCGAATGCATCTTGAAGCAATTGATAACGATCTCTGGTATGTTGTGGAAAATGGTGTTCCCTCAGTCACACCTTCTCTGAATGCTGCCGATGTGAAGAGATTCAAGCAACTCGACTCTCAAGAGAAGAATATCATATGTGGCCATCTGAGCAAAGGACAGTATGGCAGAGTGAGTGCTTTGGAAACAGCAAAGCTTATCTGGGATAGGTTGTCCAAAGTGAATGAAGGAGTCTCAACTCAGCGTGACTCTCGAGTTGATGTTCTTCGCAATCTCTTCAACCGCTTCAAAAGACTCGACAATGAAAATGTTCAACAAACCTCTCACTGACATCTCAAATGAGCTTCAAGCACTTGGTGCCACTGACATCACCGACCATGAGGTGGTGAAGAAATTGCTGAGATCGCTTGATTCTTCATTTGACACTCTGGCATTGATGATACAAGAACGTGTTGATTACAAGTCACTTGATCCCGCTGATATTCTCGAGAGGCTAAATACTCATGAGTTCCAACTTGATGAAAAGAGAGATCTCTATGGTTCAAGCTATGGCAGAACACATGCACTGAAGGCCAAGGCAGTATCTGAGTCCGAAGATGAAGACTCTGGTAGCAGCCTTGGTGATCCTGAAGAACTGAGCCATGATCTGGCTCTGCTCGTGAAGAAGTTCCAAAAGTTCTCAAGACGTGGTCGCCTTGGAAGATCCTCAAGGAGCAATGATTCCTCATCTAGTGACTACAAGAAGAGGCTCTGTCACAAGTGCAAGAAACCTGGACATTTCATTCAAGATTGTCCTCAGTGGGAAAAGGAATCAAAGAAGAAGAAATACAAGGATTATAGTTCTAATGATGCAAAGAAAAAGAAGAAATCCACAAAATCCTCATCATCAAAATCCTCAAAGCCTTCATATCACAAGAAGAGAAGCTCCAAGAAGGCCAGGGCATTCATTAGCAAGGAAATGGACTCTGAGGCTGAATCTGAAGAAAATGAGGATGAGGAGTCATCTGAGGAGTACGAATCCGGAGTGGCAAGCCTTGCCCTCTCTACTGCATTCGTCAGCAAGTCTATCTTCAACATTGAGGAAAATGACCTCACCAACAAGGCTGATGAAGGGGATGATGACTACGCTCCCACCTATTGCTTCATGGCAAAGGGTGCCAAGGTACTCAAATATACCTCCTCTGAATCGACACTTGTCATTTGAGAGCAACCCATCCTCCGAGGACTTTGAGCGAAAATCATCAAGTGAGGAAAAACCAAAACCCCAAAACCCAAACACCTACAAACCCCAAGTGATTGAGCATCACTGAAGAGATTGATCCTGAGTGGATCCGACGCTTGTTACCTTTGAAGACTGTGCTTCTTCCAGACGGTTAGGCGTCATGGTCTAGAGCATCCAAGAGGAATTGTGGATCGCCGGGTGACCAAGTTTGTGAAGGTTTGGAAGTCGCCTGAAGACTTACCGCGAGTGATTGGACGAGGTCTGTGTGACCTTAGTTCACGGAGAATACAGTGAGGACTGGGTGTCTTGGACTAAGTGTCCTTGACTCGGTGTCCGGGACTGTGTGTCCTCGAGTTTAAATACTCAGCCGCTCCAACCAGACGTACAACTGAGACAGCTGTTGGAACTGGTCTACCAAATCATTGTCTTCACCGAGCTTACTGGTTCTATTTCCTCAACTCTTTCATTTCCTCATAACTGTGATGTATGTTTGTTCATATCTGTCTTTGAAGACTTTAACTAAAGACTTTCTCAATTTCCTTAGTTCAATTTATTCAGTCTGTTTGTCTTCATCCTGTGTTATCCTGTGATTACGCTTCCTGTACTCTGTGCCTGTCTTCATTTCATCATGATGACTATGCTTGTATTCTGTTATGTTTACCTTTGAGTACTTATTCCGCTGCTAGTAGTTCTTCGCTAAGGAATTTCCTCACCGGCAAATTCCTCAGTGAAGAATTTTATAAAAATCACCTATTCACCCCCCTCTAGTCGATATAACGCACTTTCAGAAATTTATATGTATTGTGCGGTGAATTGCATTGAAAATCCTTATATTGCCAATTACATAAAGAAAAGAAAACAAATAGAGGATTAATAGAATACTAATGAAAGGGAAGAGACTTCCCAATATTCTCCTATTATTTCTTATGATGAATCAGGTAGCTAGGAGGAGCCTTCTATTCAACCAATCTTATTAATAAGGAGCTCCAAAAAGAGGATTAAACCCACACATGATGTGAAGAAGAAAAAGAAAAGACGGAGAAGCAAAGGTAGAAAGGTATCTCTCCCAAATGATGTTGATCCTATTACTCATTGTGATGATGATAATTGTTATACTATTGGTGCCATTCATACTATTAACGATGAGAGTGATTATGCTTATGATATGAAAAGGCCCAAGCTTGGGGATGCTATGTTTGATGAAGATGATGTTTTTGAGAATATATTTGCTGCAATTAATGTTTGTCCCAAGCTTGGGGATGCTACGTTTAATGAAGATGATATTTTTAGTCTCCCAAGTTTTGATATGCATATTTATAATGATGATAGCATGCCTCCTACTTATGATGATTATATTGATGAAAGTGGGAAGAGTGTCAACTTTAGGAAGTAATGATCCCACTATTTTGGAGGATGTTGAATATTATTTTGACAATTATGAAAGTGGATTTGGAGAGGTCATGACTTTATTTAGTAATGATTCCACTATCTTGGAAGAGGTTTCAATTGATTATGATGAGAACAAAGTTGCTACTTATGATGATTATTGTGATGATACTTATGCTATAAAAAGTAGAGATGATTATATTTATAAAACTTGTCATGATTATGATTACCCTTTTTCTGCACATTACTCCCTTAATGTGGAAACAACTTATAGTATTTGAGTTTCTTATGATGCTCCCACTATTATGAATGAGAAGAATTTTGCCTATGTGGAGAGTAGTAAATTTCCTATGCTTGTAGATCATGAAATCAATGCTTTATGTGATAGTTATATTGTTGAATTCATTCATCATGCTACTGAAAATTATTACGAGGGAGGAATATATGCTTGTAGGAATTGCAATAATACCAAGTTTGCTCTCTATGTACTTAAAGTTTTGAAGTTTTGCTTGTTTTACCTTCCTATGCAAGTTGATTCTTGTTCCCACAAGTTGTTTGCTCACGAAATCCCTATGCATAGGAAGTGGGTTAGACTTAAATGTGCTAGTCATATTGTTCATGATGCTCTCTTTATGTTTCAATTCTTATCTTTTATGTGAGCATCATTGAAATCATCATGCCTAGCTAGGGTCATTGAAATCATCATGCCTAGCTAGGGGCGTTAAACGATAGTGCTTGTTGGGAGGCAACCCAATTTTTGTTCCTTGCTTTTTGTTCCTGTTTACTAATAAATTAATCATCTATCCTCTGTTATGATTGTGTTCTTATGTTTTAATTAGTGTTTGTGCCAAGTAAAGCCTTTAGGATCTTCTTGAGTGATTGTTATTTGATCTTGCTGTAAAAAAAAGAAAGTATGTGCTCACGAGAACAATTTTCATTTCTTACCAGAGAGCGATAAAATACCAATTCCACTTGCAGTAGATTAATGAACAAATTTCCTAGGACTTCCTAATTTCTAAGGATTTTTGGCATTACAGAAGTATTCGAAACCTACAGATTACTACAGACTGTTCTGTTTTTTGACAAATTATGTTCTCTATGTGATGTTTGCTTATTTTGATGAATCTATGAGTAGTATCGGAGGGTATGAACCATAGAGAAGTTGGAATACAGTAGATATTACACCAATATTAATTTAGAATGAGTTCATAACAATACTTAAGTGGTGATTTATTTTCTTATACTAATGGAGCTTAAGAGTTTTCTGTTAAGTTTTGTGTTGTGAAGTTTTCAAGTTTTGGGTGAAGATTCGATGGACTATGGAACAAGGAGTGGCAAGAGCCTAAGCTTGGGGATGCCCAAGGCACCCGAAGGTAATATTCAAGGACAACCAAGAACCTAAGTGTAACACCCTCGATGCGACTATATCTCCCACGTGTCGAGGCACGACTTAGAGGCATAATCGCATTGAAGGCATATGTCGCAAGTTAGGCAATCTTCACAACAACCCATGTAATATAGATAATAAAAAGGGGAGATAACATAGTTGGCTTACACTCGCCACGTCAATCAAGTACATAAATAACAATACATCATCCAAACACTCATGGCCCGACTACGGCGCCAAAATAAAAGATAACCCAACATGCGACACGGTCCCGATCACCCCCAACTGGGCACCACTACTGATCATCAGGAAAGGAAACATAGTAACGTTGAGAGTCTTTGTCGAACTCCCACTTGAGCTCGAGCGCGTCATCTGGAGCGGGAACATCAGGTCCTGCATCTGGTGTAATAGTAATCTGTGAGCCACAGGGACTCAGCAATCTCGCACCCTCGCGATCAAGCGACTAGCAAATATGGTGGCTATCCTATGCGCAAAAGAGGGCGAGAAGAGGAGGCAAAGCGTGAGCGAGAAACTAGAGAACAACCTGCGCAAGCATTACTCCAACACCGTGTCCACTTCCCGGACTCCGCCGAGAAGAGGCCATCATGGCAACACATTCAGTTGATTCATTTTAATTAAATTAAGGTTCAAGTTATCTACAACCGGACATTAACAAATTCCCATCTTCCCATAACCGCGGGCACGGCTTTCGAAAGTTCAAATCCCTGCAAGGGAGTCCCAACTTAGGCCATGATAAGCTCTCACAGTCAACGAAGGAACAGACCTCCTCCCAAGACGTTCCGATCAGTCTGGCATTGATGATACAAGAACGTGTTGATTACAAGTCACTTGATCCCGCTGATATTCTCGAGAGGCTAAATACTCATGAGTTCCAACTTGATGAAAAGAGAGATCTCTATGGTTCAAGCTATGGCAGAACACATGCACTGAAGGCCAAGGCAGTATCTGAGTCCGAAGATGAAGACTCTGGTAGCAGCCTTGGTGATCCTGAAGAACTGAGCCATGATCTGGCTCTGCTCGTGAAGAAGTTCCAAAAGTTCTCTAGACGTGGTCGCCTTGGAAGATCCTCAAGGAGCAATGATTCCTCATCTAGTGACTACAAGAAGAGGCTCTGTCACAAGTGCAAGAAACCTGGACATTTCATTCAAGATTGTCCTCAGTGGGAAAAGGAATCAAAGAAGAAGAAATACAAGGATTATAGTTCTAATGATGCAAAGAAAAAGAAGAAATCCACAAAATCCTCATCATCAAAATCCTCAAAGCCTTCATATCACAAGAAGAGCAGCTCCAAGAAGGCCAGGGCATTCATTAGCAAGGAAATGGACTCTGAGGCTGAATCTGAAGAAAATGAGGATGAGGAGTCATCTGAGGAGTACGAATCCGGAGTGGCAAGCCTTGCCCTCTCTACTGCATTCGTCAGCAAGTCTATCTTCAACATTGAGGAAAATGACCTCACCAACAAGGCTGATGAAGGGGATGATGACTACGCTCCCACCTATTGCTTCATGGCAAAGGGTGCCAAGGTACTCAAATATACCTCCTCTGAATCAGTGAGAATGAATCTGATGAAAACCTTAAGCCCAGCTATTCTAAACTTGCTAAGATTTCTATAAAACAACAAAGGGCTTTAGAAAAGGTTCAAAACATGCTAAATAAAAGTGATGATATGTTGGGTGAAGAAATGGATCGCACTGAAACTTTGACTGAAAATCTTCAAAGACTTCGGTCCAAGCTTGACAAACTTCAAAGTCATCATAACACTCTCTTATCAGATCATGAGAAGCTTTCTTATGAATTTCTTCAAAGAAAGCAAGACCTTGAGAAGCTAAGAGTGAGTTATGAAGATCTTCAGAAGGAGCGTGATTCATTACTTGCTCAACAAATCAGCGCATCTCAGGAAGAATTTGTTCCTCCATGCTTGAAGTGCATTGAACGTGAATCTGCTAATTCTTCACCTGAATGTTCAAATGCTGCTAATGTTTCAAATTCTTCACATGCCTCTGCTATCACTAATTCCTCATCTGAGGACATTGCTAGTATCACTGACAATGCAGGGCTGAAGGAATTGTACACGACAAGCATGTACAAAAGTCTCAAAGGGCATCGGGCTCTTTGTGATGTGCTTAAAAAGAAAATCCTCAACAAGAACCCTAGGAAAGAGGGTATCGCCTTTGAGAGGAAACTCAATGCTGATGGTACATATTGGGAGCCTGAGCAGTACCCCAAAACTACATGGGTTGCTGCAAAGGGACCTCCAGTTGATCCATCTAACTTATCTGGATTTGCATGTGAATCTCCTCATTCTGATGATGAGTCAATTGACTCCAACTATAAGCTATTCAAAAATCAGAATGGTGAAGTATTTGCTAGATATGTTGGCACTAACTGCAGGAACGGCTCCCCTGTGAAGAAAATCTGGGTTCCCAAAAGATGCCTTGAAAATCTTCAGGTGAATTTCATCATGACGCCACCTATGAAGAACAGGAACCCCAGATCAAATTCTTCATATTGACCAAATTCTTCATATGGATCAAAGTCCTCATATGAACATCATCGTGCTAACCCGTCTGTTTCGCAGGGAAGATCTAAGGATTATGGATATGTGCATTATTCTTCAAATCATTATGTCCATAAGTCCTCGAAGAATTTCTCTGCTTACTCTTATGCTTACTCTAACCCCTCTTATGTGAAACGAAATGGACTGGCTTCTATGCCATCCTTCTCGTATGGAGCTCGCAGAATGATGAACTCTTTGCCACCCCTTCAGATGTGGGTGGTGAAGAAAAAGAACTAATCTCTTCTGCAGGGTCAGGTCTCCAGACGCACGTAATCGTCTGAGGAATTTGCTGGAGACCTGAGCATGCCTGAAAGGACGCAGGCTAATCATGAAGAAATGAACTTTCATTTCTCACGTCCTCATATTGCTTTATCAGTTCTTTTACTTGATGAAATTGATCTGATGAATTGATGTCATATTCTTCACTGATGAAGTATATGAGTTTGTAAGCTGCACTAATTCATCTGCAGGATGATCAATCCAAAGCCACTGAGTGGGTCCTCGATAGTGGATGTACAAACCACATGACTGATGACTAGAATCTATTGATGGATGCTCCATTATCACCGTCACATCTGAAGCATATCATCTTTGCTGACAAAGGCAAAAGTCAGGTATTGGGTCTAGGTAAGGTTGCGATTACAAAGGATCGACACATGGACAAAGTCATGCTTGTTGACTCCTTAGGATACAACCTTATGTCTGTCTCAATGCTTTGTGATCTTGATATGGTTGTTGTCTTTGGCAAGTACCGTTGTGTTGTGGTTATGGAAGCTGACAATTCCAAAGTCTTCGAAGGCTTTAGGAGAGGAGACCTGTATATTGCTGATTTCTCTACAGGACCACAACCAGCCATGTGCTTACTTGCAAAAGCTTCAGAAGGCTGGCTCTGGCATCGAGACTTGGTCATGCAGGCATGAGGAATTTGCACACGCTTGCGAAGAGGAAGCATGTCATTGGCATCGAGAATGTCAAATTCCTCAAGGATCACCTATGCGGAGCCTGTGAAGCTGGGAAGATGACCAAGGCCAAGCATCCAGCGAAGACTATCATGACCACCACTCGCCCATTTGAATTGCTTCACATGGATCTCTTTGGTCCTAATCATTATTCTTCTATCTCAAATGAAGCATCTCAATATGGCTTTGTTATTGTTGATGATTATTCTCGTTACACATGGGTACACCTTGTTACTTACAAACATGAAGTGCAGGAAGTCTTCAAACGATTTTCCTCGAGGGTTTCAACCAACATTGGTGTGAAGATCAAGCACATCAGAAGTGACAATGGCACTGAGTTCAAGAATTCTGGTCTCGATGACTATCTTGATGAACTTGGTATTACTCATGAGTTATCTGCTCCTTACACTCCTCAGCAGAACGGCATCGTGGAGCGCAAGAACATGACTCTTGCTGAGATGGCTCGCACTATGCTTGATGAATACAAAACGCCTCGTCATTTCTGGACTGAGGCAATTGATACTGCGTGCCACATCATCAATAGAGTATATCTTCACAAGTTCTTCAAAAAGACTGCCTATGAACTCCTCACTGATAAGAAACCCAATGTAAGTTATTTCAAAGTCTTCGGTGCTAAATGTTGGATTAGAGATCCTCATCACAACTCAAAATTTGCACCGAAAGCACATGAAGGTTTTATGCTTGGTTACGGAAAGGACTCGCACACCTACAGAGTGTTCAACAACGTTCTTCACAAAGTTGTTGAAACTGTAGATGTGTGGTTCGATGAAACTAATGGCTCGCAAAGAGAGCACCTACCTACTGTGATAGATGAACCAACACCTGAGGAAACTATCAAGTTCAAGGCTACTGAGGATGTCATTCCTACTGAAGAATCTGCTGAAGAATTCATTCTAGAACATGAAGAACATCGAGCTAATGCACCTGAAGAAAATGGTGTTGAAGAAAACGCTGATCAAACTCTTCAACAACAACTAGCTCATCCTCACAGTGCAAAAGAAGTGCAAGTTGAAAAGATCATCAATGACATCAAAGCGCCAGGTCCTCTCACACGCTCAAAAGCTTCACATTTGTCTAACTTTTGTGGGCAGTATGCTTTTGTCTCTATTACAGAGCCCACTAAGGTAGATGAAGCATTTCTGGAGCCTGAGTGGATTCAGGCCATGCAAGAAGAATTACATCAGTTCGAGCTCAACAATGTCTGGGAACTGGTCAAACATCCAGATCCTCGCAAGCACAATATCATCGGCACAAAGTGGATCTACCGCAACAAGCAAGATGAAAATGGCCTTGTTGTGAGGAATAAGGCACGGCTTGTAGCTCAAGGCTACACACAGGTTGAAGGAATTGATTTCGATGAAACTTTAGCACCTGTTGCTAGACTTGAGGCTATTCGCATATTACTTGCTTATGCTAACCCTCATGATATCACTCTATATCAAATGGATTTGAAAAGTGCATTCCTCAATGGTAAGCTTGAGGAATAAGTATATGTCGCTCAACCCCTAGGTTTTGAAGATCCAAAGAATCCTGACAAAGTCTTCAGACTCAACAAGGCCCTCTATGGCCTCAAGCAGGCCCCACGGGCTTGGTATGATACTTTGAATGAACTCTTCATGAAGAAAGGCTTCAAACCCAGTTCACTCGACCCTACTCTTTTCTTAAATCTTATGATGGTGAATTGTTTGTGTGCCAAGTATATGTTGATGATATTATCTTTGGCTGTACTGACCAACGTTATAGTGATGAATTTGCCTATATGATGAGTGAAGAATATCAAATGTCTAGTATGGGAGAGTTGAAATTCTTCTTAGGTCTTCAAATTTGTCAACAACAAAATGGCATATTCATATCTCAGGAGAAATACCTCAAGGATGTACTGAGGAATTCGGCATGCAAGATTGCAAAGGCATCAAAATTCCTATGCCCACAACTGGCCATCTGTGCACTGATGAAAATGGTATTGACTTCGATCATAAGGTATACCGCTCCATGATAGGTTCCTTATTATACTTATGTGCATCTAGGCCAGATATAATGCTTAGTGTCTGCATGTGTGCCCGATTTCAAGCTGCACCGAAGGAATCACACCATAAGGCTGTGAAGCATATTTTTCGATATCTAGCTCACACACCAACACTTGGATTATGGTACCCCAAGGGCTCGGCTTTTGATCTTGTTGGATATTCTGATTCTGACTTTGCTGGTGATCGTGTGGATCGTAAGTCAACATCTGGTACATGTCATTTCCTTGGACAATCTTTGGTCTGTTGGTCCTCGAAGAAACAGAACTGCGTATCACTATCTACTGCTGAAGCTGAGTACATTGCCGCTGGTTCTTGCTGTGCCCAATTGCTATGGATGAACAAAACTCTCAAGGACTACGGCGTCAACATGAAGAATGTGCCTCTCTTATGTGACAATGAGAGTGCCATCAAGATTTCTCACAACCCAGTTCAGCACTCGAAGACAAAGCACATTCAGATTCGTCATCATTTTCTTCATGATCATGTGTTGAAGGGCGACATTTCTATTGAGCATGTGAAGACTGAAGAACAGCTAGCCGATATCTTCACAAAGCCCTTGGATGAGAAGAGATTTAGCAAGTTGTGGTGTGAGCTAAATATCCTAGAATCTTCGAATGTTCTTTGAAAAGGACACTCATCCTAACACTTATGCAAAATTGATGACTTAGATGTGCAACACATGAAGAAACGTTTTACTTCAATAAATGAAGAATAACACTCTTAGTGTGAAGAAATTAATGAAGAATTTGATTCTCAGAACCCTATGATAATTGTACGCGGTGTCTGAAATCATCATTCTTATACGGTGGGTCACACCACCACCAAAAGTTGAAATTCCTCAAATTATTCATATTCTTCAACTTTGCATAGTCTTCATTGGTTCCGTTGTTTTTCTTCATTGGCTATATATATATATATGAGTTTATGTCCTCTACAACATTCACTTATTGCTATTTCTTCAAGTTGGTTTTCTGCTAAGTGAATGTGATCGGACCCTTCCCCTCTATGCTATACTCAACCCAATCTATTCACAAATTCTTCATGTGCGTTCTATTTGAAACTCGTTCAAAATCTTCACTGTGTCCTTGTCAGCTGAAGAAATTGAGAACGGAACTTTAAAACTAATCTTATCCAAATTTTTGGTTTTGCCGCTCAAATCGTTCCGCATCCCATGATAAATTTTTAATTCACCCATGATCTTACACGATCTCCACTACACAGTACGTGGGTGACACATGTCGTGCGAAGGAGAAGGGTCAGGGGCACGTTCGTCCCAAATCTTCGGGCGAACAGTTTTTCACTGCTACTATAAATAGCCCCTCATCCCTTCCTCACTTCCTTTACTCCGCTCGATCTCTCTCTCCCACTCGAGCTTCCCAAACCCTAGCTCTACCGCTACTCCGTCGTCGCCGGTGAGGAAGAGCTTCACTGCCTCGACCTTGTCGTCGCTATACTCGCGCCGACCGTGGAAATCTTCACCTCCGCCGCCGCCGTAGACGTATTCCTCTGCCAAGTTAGGGCGTGGAAGATCTACACCGACGAACTCCACTGTTTCACCTCACTGTTCGTCGTTCAGGGTAATTAAAAGTTTCTTTTACTGCCCTCTTTGATTCAAAGTTTCTCTATAAAATCTTCAAAGGTGTTTTATTCTTCAATCTTCACACACTAAACACCTCACATGTCATTTGTTCTTGATTCGTTTCTCTAAGCATCATTTTTCTCAAGATTCCTCAATTGTGTGGATCCTCGATCTAAACAACTCTGGAACCTAAGACAAAAAACTCTTAGTGAAAATCTTCAAGACTCATCTGGTCAAATTCCTCAAACTTGTTCTTTTTGAAAAACCTTCTGAGAACGCATATGACCTCTCCAAATTCCTCGCAACTATACTCTGTTCACAGGTACACATGTCAGCTGCTGAATCACTAGGTTCTCATCAACTTAACTCATTTGCAGCATTCCTCGAAGAAAAGTTGCATACTTCTTCAGAGAATTCGATTGTTCAAATTCCTCAACTGAAGAAAATGGCTGATGGTAAAAGGCCACAGAATGGAGGAAAGAGGCCTGAGGTAAATACAACGTTTGAGATCCCTGATGACATATCTGCTGGGTACTGCACACCTACTGAGGAAACCAAGAATGATCACAAAGTGTGCAAACAGAGGATAGAGAGGAGATGGGCAAGATATTGGAGGGAGTACAAATATGTCACTCCTAAGTACATGAAGAAATTCGCACTCAATCCTCCATGCCCAAGAGCTCCATTGGCACCTGGCCAAGTAGCAGATCCCACCAGCCTCAAGCGCGGTGAGGACTATCCTGATGAATGGGCCAAGCGTCAAGGCAAGTTGGCCAAGCAAGCCAGAGAAGCAGTGAGGAAATTCAATGAAGACTCTGTTGTGGCTGCTGCTGCCTCTGCTGAAGCCTCTGTCAAGCCGAGGAAATCCATGCCTAAGAAGCCTACTCGTAAGACAAGTGCTTCACCAACAGTGCCCTCACGACCAAGTTCCTCAGCTGCGCCCTCACGGCCAGACTCTTCAAGGTCCTCACGACCAATCCCTCAAGCTGCTCCTTCAAAATCCTCAGCACCTCCTCCAAAGTCCTCAGCTGTTCTGACAAAGTCCTCAGCACCTGCGCATCTGGCCTTGTGCCAAAGGACTACATGCATCTCCATTGCCTCTGGTGTCTCAGCAAGCTCCTCAGCTGCACCAAAATTCTTCATCTAGCCCCACTCTGATGAAGACCAAGGCAACTGCTGGATGAGGTCCTCGGCCAAGTCCTCAAAAGAAGCAAGTCACTTTCCAAGTGCCATCTAAAGAAGATGAAGCTGATGATGATGAACTTGCAGAAATCATCAGAGATAGAAAAATTAGGACCGCTAGAGCCAAAGGCACACCTGTGCCACTGCTTTTGGATCCCAAGCTGATCCTTGACTACATTGATCTCTGGCACAAGGACCCAAATACTCCTATGCCTGACTTCAAGCTGACGCCTGGTCAAAATCACATGCTGACATATAAGAGGAGAAATGGAAATATGATCAGGCCAGGCAGATCAAGAAGGCCCAGTACAGAAAGGAGAAGTACCTGAAGAACAACGTTGTCACTATGACCACTGATGAACTTGTAAAAATCCAATCTGAAATCAAAACCCTCAGCGATGACTTCCAAGCCTACTATGTTGATTGGCAAGGAGCCAAAGTTAGATTTGTAAAGATAACTGAACAGTTCACTTCAAATGTTGCTGCCCCAACACAACAGGAAATTCCTCAGGCTGAAGCATCTGCTCAGCCGACCGAAGAACATGCCAGCACTGCTGATGACAATCAGGCTGCTGAAGAAAATGTGAGTTCCAGGGCTGATGACTGCATTCCAGCCACTGAAGAAATTGCCAGGGCACCCACTAGTGGTGTGCCTGAAGAAACTGAAGAACTCAGGGAAACTGCATCAGTTGTGCCTGAAGAAAATCAACCAGATTCCTCAGCTGCTCCTGCACCAACTTCAACTCCAATCCTTCCATCTGCATCAGATGTGAAGAACACCAAGGCTGCAGAGCATTCTGCAGTAAAGAAAAGGAAAGCATCAGCTGCTTCAGATTCTTCAGCTCCGAAGAAAATGAAGCCTATGACAAGCTCATTTGCAAATCCGATTGATGCTGTTCCCATCTCAACCAGGCCATCAAAGGAACTTGTTCCTTTTGATGAAGAATATGTGATCCCCAGCGGATTTGATGAAGAAACTCCTTATGCTGCTTCGTCTGAACCGTTGGATGAAGAAATTGAAGTGGATGCGATCCCTTCAACACCTATCATCTCCTTGCCTATGCCTCAGTTCACAGCTGAAGAGGCTGGCGTTGAAGAAATGGAAGATGAAGATGTGGACATTGGCTGCTCCACACCAGTAATCAGTGATGAATTCTGGGAAAGTCAGCATCCAAACTCTCCAATGTTCACCCCTCTACAGCAAATTCCTCAGTCCCCCACACAAACTGTTCACATGGGCTCTGAAGAAACTCATCCCACTGCATCTGTCCATGAGGAAATTCCAGCCACTAGCGCTGAAGAAACTGCTGCTGCTGAACAACCAACTACGCAGACTGCCACTGAGGAAGAACCAAAAATTCCTTAGCCTGAAGAACCTGCGATTGAGATTCCTGAGGTCGTGATGCAACTCATTGACACTCCTCTGCCAAAGCCAAAGGATCCATTCTCACGCAAGCAAAAGTTCAAGGCTGATGATTTCTTCGGCGAGCACGTATTCTTCGAAGATTATAACCCATATGACTCTGCTCGCATTAGGAAGAGGCGTTTCTGGACTGCTAGTCAAGCCAATTTCTATTCCTCAGTGTTGTTCAACAAGGAGAAGATTCTCTACCATGAGCATATTCCTCGCGTGGATATGGAATCTCTGCCGTGCTTCGCACCAGTCCTCAGTGTTCTTCACGATGCTGGACTGCTCAATTTTTGCTCTGACATCTGCGATTGGAATGAAGAACTGATTCTTCAATTCTACGCAACGCTGCACATCACTGGAAATGCTGAAGATGTGAATTCATGGGTGCTGGACTGGATGTCTGAAAACACTCACTACACTGCACCAGCCTTTGAATTGCTTCGTGCTCTACCACTCAGTCCTCCCCTTGAAGAAGCTCGCTGCATCTATAGTGAACCTAAACTCACACATCATTACATGCAAGTGCTGATGAAGCCTTTGAAACCAGGTCAGGCACCACGAACAAAATTCCTCGTGAAGGAATTGCTGTACGTGCCCAGAACTGTCTATCGTATTCTTACGAGGACAATCAGTCCTATCAAAGGCCACGACTCATCTGATGAGGAAATTGTTGGCATCATGAAGAATCTGGTATTCAACATCATTCATGGCATTCCTGTCAACTATCACGATTTCTTCATGAGGACTATGGCAAATGTTGCACTGTCTCCGTTTGAGCTGAAGCCTTATGCACCTTGGATCATGAGATTCCTTAGGACAAGGTCTTCACTCAACTACAAAGCTGATTTCCAGAATCATCTCAGCTACTTGCCCCCAATTGAAGTCCTCAAGCAGACATATTCCTCAGTTGATGGAAAGGGCAAGGCACCAGCTGTAATTGATGAAGGCATTCGTCCATTGGATGGTCAGTTTCACAAAGCTGCCTCTTATTCCACCAATGATGACTCTGCCACACATGACTCTGCCAATGCTCCCAAGTCCACTCCTCAAGCCACTGCTCCGCGCGTGATGACAGACCGTGAACTTTTGCTTAGTCTTCACCAGAAGGTGGATCAAAATCACAAACGGGTTAAGCGTCAGTTTGGTTCACTTCTTCACAACATGACTGCCACACACAATGCAGTGAAGAAAAACCACTACTACCTCCATCAAGTCTTCGGTCACACCTGGGCAATCCTGTCACATCTGTATGGTGAAGAAGATCTGAAGAACATGGGTCTTAATGAAGATTTTGACTGGTCTGCACCTCCACCGAAGAAATTCAAGAAGGTCAAGGTTCCTTCTTTGGTGGCCAGCTCATATTCTTCATCGCGCGACACTGATAAACATGAAGATTTAGACAACACTGCGGTAGGCCCTACATCAACCAACGACCCCAACAACGCTGGCGCTCCTTCATCAACCTGATTATCTTCAAGGGCATTAGTCCTCAGTTTCGATCCTTTTGGTCATTTGATGACAAAGGGGGAGAAATTTGAGTTAGTCTTCAAGCGGGTCTATTTTATCGCCCATATACAACATTTTTTTTGCTAAGTTACAACTCTCGTTCTTCTAAAACTTTATTGGATCGAGTTGTAATCTTAAACCCGATGGTGCTCTGATACTTTTGATGCACTATGCTCTGATACTCTTTTCTGCATGCTTTTTCCTCGTTAATATTATTGCACGCATGCTGAATTTCATCAGGCACCATATTTCATCATGCATTTCAAATTCTTCATATTATATGTTAAATGCGTGTATGAATTACAAGATATAGGGGAAGATCTCCATGATTCAACTCTTCAAGTGTGCATTGCTTCAAAAGCAAATTCCTCACTATGCACATCTTTAGGGGGAGTTCTTCTATATCTTGCAATAAAATTCCTCAATATCAGTATTTACACTTCATATGTTTATCCCCATTGGAAACTTAACCTATATTGTCATCAATCACCAAAAAGGGGGAGATTGTAAGTGCATCTAGTGCCCCTTAGTGATTTTGGTGTATTGAAGACTTATAGGTTAAGGGACTAATGCGTGTGTGAGTGTACACAGGTCTATAAGTCTATGAGGAGTTTGATATTTACAGGAAAAGTCGACCCCTATAAATGAATATCTTCGACTGAAGATTTTGGTATTTCTGAAGACCTTCATGAAGACGTTGAAAGTGAAGAAATTTGTGTGCCTGTGAAGACTTGATATTCATGCGAGGAATATGAAGCTTGAAGACTTTCGTTTTCATAGTTTTGTTTTTCTCTTTCTTGAGCCATTGGAAACACCGTACTGTTAAAGGGGGTCGAGGAAATACTAAGGAAAAATTTCCATGTGATGCTCAACTCAAAATCCTACACCTACCAATCCCTTCGAGTGAAGCCATTGGAAATCTCATACAGTTCAGTCAATTTCTTCAGTGATAGAGAAGAAGTTCTTCTGGTCTCTGAGGAATTTGTCCTGACTGAGGAGTTAGGAATTTGCCAGTGTGGATTGCCTACACAGTGAGGAACATGATAGCCTTGAGGATTTTGCTACTCAAAATTCCGACCGTTGCTGTGCTATGCTCCAGCTGTTCCAAAATATCTATCCACCTAACGGTCATATCATTGAAGGGCATTTATGTCTTATCATGTCGGGCTGCTCCCTAGGCTATAAATAGCCGCCCCTACAACCACTAGCTGGTTGAGGCTGCTCCGAGAGAAATCGACACTTGTCATTTGAGAGCAACCCATCCTCCGAGGACTTTGAGCGAAAATCATCAAGTGAGGAAAAACCAAAAACCCAAACACCTACAAACCCCAAGTGATTGAGCATCATTGAAGAGATTCATCCTGAGTGGATCTGACGCTTGTTACCTTTGAAGACTGTGCTTCTTCCAGACGGTTAGGCGTCATGGTCTAGAGCATCCAAGAGGAATTGTGGATCGCCGGGTGACCAAGTTTGTGAAGGTTTGGAAGTCGCCTGAAGACTTACCACGAGTGATTGGATGAGGTCTGTGTGACCTTAGTTCAAGGAGAATACGGTGAGGACTGGGTGTCTTGGACTAAGTGTCCTTGACTCGGTGTCCGGGACTATGTGTCCTTGAGTTTAAATACTCAGCCGCTCCAACCAGACGTACAACTGAGACATCAGTTGGAACTGGTCTACCAAATCATTGTCTTCACCGAGCTTACTGGTTCTATTTCCTCAACTCTTTCATTTCCTCATAACTGTGTTGTATGTTTGTTCATATCTGTGTTTGAAGACTTTAACTAAAGACTTTCTCAATTTCCTTAGTTCAATTTCTTTAGTCTGTTTGTCTTCATCTTATGTTATCCTGTGATTACGCTTCCTGTACTCTGTGCCTGTCTTCATTTCATCATGATGACTATGCTTGTATTCTGTTATGTTTACCTTTGAGTACTTATTCCGCTGCTAGTAGTTCTTCACTAAGGAATTTCCTCACCGGCAAATTCCTCAGTGAAGAATTTCATAAAAATCGCCTATTCACCCCCCTCTAGTCGATATAACGCACTTTCAATTGGTATCAGAGCAAGGTACTCCCTTGTTCTGTGTGATTTTGGTTTAACCGCCTGGAGTTTTAGTTATGTCGACCACAGGTATGATCAAGGTCTCTGCTGGGTGTCCTACCTTCGATGAGACGGACTACCCCTACTGGAAGAATAAGATGCGAATGCATCTTGAAGCAATTGATAACGATCTCTGGTATGTTGTGGAAAATGGTGTTCCCTCAGTCACACCTTCTCTGAATGCTGCCGATGTGAAGAGATTCAAGCAACTCGACTCTCAAGGAGAAGAATATCATATGTGGCCATCTGAGCAAAGGACAGTATGGCAGAGTGAGTGCTTTGGAAACAGCAAAGCTTATCTGGGATAGGTTGTCCAAAGTGAATGAAGGAGTCTCAACTCAGCGTGACTCTCGAGTTGATGTTCTTCGCAATCTCTTCAACCGCTTCAAAAGACTCGACAATGAAAATGTTCAACAAACCTTCTGACATCTCAAATGAGCTTCAAGCACTTGGTGCCACTGACATCACCGACCATGAGGTGGTGAAGAAATTGCTGAGATCGCTTGATTCTTCATTTGACACTCTGGCATTGATGATACAAGAACGTGCTGATTACAAGTCACTTGATCCCGCTGATATTCTCGAGAGGCTAAATACTCATGAGTTCCAACTTGATGAAAAGAGAGATCTCTATGGTTCAAGCTATGGCAGAACACATGCACTGAAGGCCAAGGCAGTATCTGAGTCCGAAGATGAAGACTCTGGTAGCAGCCTTGGTGATCCTAAAGAACTGAGCCATGATCTGGCTCTGCTCGTGAAGAAGTTCCAAAAGTTCTCAAGACGTGGTCGCCTTGGAAGATCCTCAAGGAGCAATGATTCCTCATCTAGTGACTACAAGAAGAGGCTCTGTCACAAGTGCAAGAAACCTGGACATTTCATTCAGATTGTCCTCAGTGGGAAAAGGATCAAGAAGAAGAAATACAAGATTATAGTTAATGATGCAAAGAAAAAGAAGAAATCCACAAAATCCTCATCATCAAAATCTCAAGCCTTCATATCACAAAGAGAGAAGCTCCAGAAGGCAGGGCATTCATTAGCAAGAAATGGACTCTGAGGCTGAATCTGAAGAAATGAGATGAGGAGTTCATCTGAAGGAGTACGAATCCCGGAGTGCAAGCCTGCCCTTCTCTACTGCATTCGTCAGCAAGTCTATCTTCAACATTGAGGAAAATGACCTCCACCAACAAGGCTGATGAAGGATGATGACTACGCTCCACCTATTGCTCATGGCAAAGGGTGCCAAGGTACTCAAATATACCTCCTCTGAATCGACACTTGTCCATTGAGAGCAACCCATCCTCGAGGACTTGAGCGAAATCATCAAGTGAGAAAAACCAAACCCAAACCCAAACACCTACAACCCCAAGTGATTGAGCATCACTGAAGAGATTGATCCTGAGTGATCGACGCTTGTTACCTTGAGACTGTGCTTCTTCCAGACGGTTAGGCGTCATGGGTTCCTAGAAGCATCCAAGAGGAATTGTGGATCGCCGGTGACCAAGTTTTGTGAAGGTTTGAAGTCGCTGAAGACTTACCGCGAGTGATGGACGAGGTCTGTGTGGACCTTAGTTCACGGAGAATACAGTGAGGACTGGGTGTCTTGGACTAAGGTCCTACTCGGTGTCCGGACTGTGTGTCCTCGAGTTTAAATACTCAGCCGCCTCCAACCAGACGTACAAACTGAGACAGCTGTTGGAACTGGGCTACCAATCATTGGTCTTCACCGAGCTTACTGGTTCTATTTCCTCAACTCTTTCATTTCCTCATAACTGTGATGTATGTTTGTTCATATCTGTCTTTGAACTTTAACTAAAGACTTTCTCACAATTTCCTTTAGTTCAATTTATTCAGTCTGTTTGGTCTTCATCCTGTGTTTATCTGTGATTACGCTTCCTGTACTCTGTGCCTGTCTCATTTCATCATGATGACCTATGCTTGTATTCTGTTATGTTTACCTTGAGTACTTATTTCCGCTGCTAGTAGTTCTTCGCCTAAGGAATTCCTCACCGGCAAATTCCTCAGTGAAGATTTATAAAAATCACCTATCACCCCCCTCTAGTCGATATAACGCACTTTCAGAAATTTATATGTATTGTGCGGTGAATTGCATTGTGAAAATCCTTATATTGCCAATTACATAAAGAAAGAAAACAAATAGAAGGATTAATAGAATACTAATGAAAGGGAAGAGACTCCCAATATCTCCTATTATTTCTATGATGAATCAGGTTAGCTAGGGGAGCCTTCTTATTCAACCAATCTTATTAATAAGAGCTCCAAAAGAGGATTAAAACCCACACATGATGTGAAGAAGAAAAAGAAAAGACGGAGAAGCAAAGGTTAGAAAGGTATCTCTCCCAAATGATGTTGATCCTATTACTCATTGTGATGATGATAATTGTTATACTATTGGTGCCATTCATACTATTAACGATGAGAGTGATTATGCTTATGATATGAAAAGCCCAAGCTTGGGATGCTTTTGATGAAGATGATGTTTTTGAGAATATATTTTGCTGCAATAATGTTTGTCCAAGCCTTGGGATTGCTAACGTTAATGAAGATGATATTTTTAGTCTCCCAAGTTTTGATATGCATATTTATTAATGATGATAGCATGCCTTCCTACTTATGAATGATTATATTGATGAAAGTGGAAGAGTGTCAACTTAGAAGTAATGATCCCCACTATTGGAGGATGTTGAATTATTTTTGACAATTATGAAAGTGGATTTGGGAGAGTCATGACTTATTTAGTAATGATTCACTATCTTGGAAGAGTTTCCAATTGATTATGATGAGAACAAAGTGCTACTTATGATGATTATTGTGATGATACTTATGCTATAAAAAGTAGAGAATGATATATTTATAAAAACTTGTCATGATTATGATTACCCTTTTCTGCACATTACTCCCTTAATGTGGAAACAACTTATAGTATTTGAGTTTCTTATGATGCTCCACTATTATGAATGAGAAGGAATTTTGCCTATGTGGAGAGTAAGTAAATTTCTATGCTTGTAGATCATGAAATCAATGCTTTATGTGATAGTTATATTGTTGAATTCATTCATCATGCTACTGAAAATTATTACGAGGGAGGAATATATGCTTGTAGGAATTGCAATAATACCAAGTTTGCTCTCTATGTACTTAAAGTTTTGAAGTTTTGCTTGTTTTACCTTCCTATGCAAGTTGATTCTTGTTCCCACAAGTTGTTTGCTCACGAAATCCCTATGCATAGGAAGTGGGTTAGACTTAAATGTGCTAGTCATATTGTTCATGATGCTCTCTTTATGTTTCAATTCTTATCTTTTATGTGAGCATCATTGAAATCATCATGCCTAGCTAGGGGCGTTAAACGATAGTGCTTGTTGGGAGGCAACCCAATTTTTGTTCCTTGCTTTTTGTTCCTGTTTACTAATAAATTAATCATCTATCCTCTGTTATGATTGTGTTCTTATGTTTTAATTAGTGTTTGTGCCAAGTAAAGCCTTTAGGATCTTCTTGAGTGATTGTTATTTGATCTTGCTGTAAAAAAAAGAAAGTATGTGCTCACGAGAACAATTTTCATTTCTTACCAGAGAGCGATAAAATACCAATTCCACTTGCAGTAGATTAATGAACAAATTTCCTAGGACTTCCTAATTTCTAAGGATTTTTGGCATTACAGAAGTATTCGAAACCTACAGATTACTACAGACTGTTCTGTTTTTTGACAAATTATGTTCTCTATGTGATGTTTGCTTATTTTGATGAATCTATGAGTAGTATCGGAGGGTATGAACCATAGAGAAGTTGGAATACAGTAGATATTACACCAATATTAATTTAGAATGAGTTCATAACAATACTTAAGTGGTGATTTATTTTCTTATACTAATGGAGCTTAAGAGTTTTCTGTTAAGTTTTGTGTTGTGAAGTTTTCAAGTTTTGGGTGAAGATTCGATGGACTATGGAACAAGGAGTGGCAAGAGCCTAAGCTTGGGGATGCCCAAGGCACCCGAAGGTAATATTCAAGGACAACCAAGAACCTAAGTGTAACACCCTCGATGCGACTATATCTCCCACGTGTCGAGGCACGACTTAGAGGCATAATCGCATTGAAGGCATATGTCGCAAGTTAGGCAATCTTCACAACAACCCATGTAATATAGATAATAAAAAGGGGAGATAACATAGTTGGCTTACACTCGCCACGTCAATCAAGTACATAAATAACAATACATCATCCAAACACTCATGGCCCGACTACGGCGCCAAAATAAAAGATAACCCAACATGCGACACGGTCCCGATCACCCCCAACTGGGAACCACTACTGATCATCAGGAAAGGAAACATAGTAACGTTGAGAGTCTTTGTCGAACTCCCACTTGAGCTGGAGCGCGTCATCTGGAGCGGGAACATCAGGTCCTGCATCTGGTGTAATAGTAATCTGTGAGCCACAGGGACTCAGCAATCTCGCACCCTCGCGATCAAGCGACTAGCAAATATGGTGGCTATCCTATGCGCAAAAGAGGGCGAGAAGAGGAGGCAAAGCGTGAGCGAGAAACTAGAGAACAACCTGCGCAAGCATTACTCCAACACCGTGTCCACTTCCCGGACTCCGCCGAGAAGAGGCCATCATGGCAACACATTCAGTTGATTCATTTTAATTAAATTAAGGTTCAAGTTATCTACAACCGGACATTAACAAATTCCCATCTTCCCATAACCGCGGGCACGGCTTTCGAAAGTTCAAATCCCTGCAAGGGAGTCCCAACTTAGCCATGACAAGCTCTCACAGTCAACGAAGGAATAGACCTCCTCCCAAGACGTTCCGATCAGACTCGGTATCTCGGTTCTTCAAGACACTTCGACAGGTTAAAACAAGACCAGCAACACCGCCCGAATGTGCCGACAAATCCCGATAGGAGCTGCACATATCTTGTTCTCAGGGCACACTCAGATAGGGCAAGCTACGAGTAAAACCAACCCTAGTTTTCCCCAAGGTGGCCCCGCAGCTGCCTGGTTCGGACCAACACTCAGAGGAGCACTAGCCCGGGGGGGGGGGGGGTAAATAATATGACCCTCGGCTCCGGAAACCCAAGGGAAAAAAGATGCTAGTGGCAAATGTAAAACCAAGGTGGCATTGCTGGAAAAGCTTTAATCAAGGCGAACTATCAAGGGGTCCCATTATAACCCAACCGCGTAAGGAACGCAAAATCCAGGAACATAACACCGATATGACGGAAACTAGGGCGGGCAAGAGTGGAACAAACACTAGGCGAGAGGCCGAGCCTTCCACCCTTTTACCAAGAGTATTAGATGCATTATAGAGATATAACATGGCAATATAATGATATCCCAACAAGGTAAATATGCCAAGAGAGACAGCCTTCAGTATCACCTGCAACTAGCAACGCTATAGAGGGGCTGAGGAAAGCGGTAACATAGCCCAATCAACGATTTGCTTGACATGGGGGTTAGAGGTTGACATGGAAATTTGGGAGCTTGAAAGCAAGTGGGTAGGCATCGTAGCATTGGCCATAGCAAAAGAGGCGAGCCATCTAGCAAAGCAAAGATAGTAGTGATTTCGAGGGTATGATCATCTTGCCTGCCACAGTTTCAGGAGTTGACTGGAATCTCGAAAGCAAACTCAACGGGCTCTCGTTAGCGAACTCGTCTCCCGGCTCTACAAACAAGACAAACAAGAAACGGAACACAATCAATCGCGTGCTAGCTCAAACAATATGGATGCAAAGATGGGATGCTATGCGGGATGTGATGCGGGATGCATATGCCAAGATTTGACAAGGAATGAATGAACCTTGCTTCAACTTGGGAATCCAAGTATGCCACTGGAAAGATGATTAGAAATCGCTTGAAAAAGATATTAAGAAACGCCGAATCGGATTACCGGTTTGGAAATGGCAAGCAATTCAAATATGACACCGGTCTGCGATTTACAGCAAGTAACCATCTAAATGCAATTGAGATGAACAAGTTACAGCACCCAAACATGACAACAAAATATATGGCAGGGATGCATTCATGATGCTTAACAAAAGTCTAGCACTGAGCTACGGCCAATTAATCCATTAACAGGTTCAAACAAGCATGGAAAAAATGCATATGGCAAACAGATTTCAGACTTAGTGAAATTAACACTTGTCTGGAATCTCAGATCAGGTAGCACACTTCGGAGCAACAAAACTATATGCTAAAGGACCTGAACATGGCAAAGTAAAGCATGGCATGGAGCTAATCAAAGAGCTTAACAAAAGTCCCTTAGTGACCTTGAGCCATAAAGGATCAGAAAATACAATTGCAAGCATGTGAACATGGCAAAAACATAATCAGTTTTCAGACTTGTGAAAACTGGCACATGCTGAAACAGATATCAAGTAGGCATGTTTACGAGCTCGATGCACTCACTATAGAGCAAGTCATGATAATATAAGCATACACCCATCAATAATACACAAAATGCAAGCTAGACATGACAAGAACAATAACATAGCATGCACGGATCAACTACAACATCATCGGCAAAATCGCTAACAAGTAAACAATCTGCCCAGATTCACGAAGTAGCAAAAGTAGAGCTCGATTGACTCAATCTAGGTTGCTCCATAATTGCAAACAAAGACATGGATGGATAGAGCACTAAAAGATTAACAAAACATCCTTACTGATCATCCTCAAAAGAGGCACGGATCACTAGGAAACAACATGAACATATGACCATATGAGATAAACAGCTCAAGGACTTAGTGGAAATGCTAAGTCCCTGAAATCAGAATTACCAAGTGCCTCACTTTGCAAGCTTGTGCTAGTCACCACACACATCAAAAAAATACATGGGTTGCACCTCTAGAAACATGACAAAGCCCTTAACAAAACATATGTAGAGCTCATGGGCATATCATGCACACAATAATCATGGCAAAAATGACAAATATCTAAATGGAGTAGCAGATCTGGCAATTATCTCAAGTAGCCCTCTTCTAACAGCATTTCGGGCATCAATATGAACTCAAATGAAAATGATGCAATGGAATGAAATGATGTACTCTCTGAGATGAACATTTTGATATGCTATATGCCAAAAACGGAGTTACGAATGCGGAGATACGACATGACGAACAGGAGCATATGGATCTGGGATTTTTGGGACTTACAAGAAAAAACACCTCCCAGATCTAGGGTTTGCACGTGCCCCGAGGTTCGCCGGGGTCTTGCCGGCGTCGATGGCCGTGCGGCGGCCGGAGTAGAGGGAGGAAGAGGAGGCCGAGGGGAGGAGAGGCCGGGGCGGCGCCGGTGGTGGCGGGCGGCGCGGGACCGGAGCGGTGGCCGGGCGGGGGCGGCCACGGCGATGGTGGCGGCGGCGGAGCGCGGTGCCGGCTCGGGAGGAGAAGCGGAGCGGGTGCGGGCGGCGGTCGGCGGCAGTCTGGGCCGGGGAGGGCCTCCCGCGGGCTCGGGCGGGCCTCGGGCGGCGGCGGTGATGTGGGGCTCGCCCGGCCATGTGGAGAGCGCGGGTTGGCGGCGGCGGAAGCGTCCGGCCCGGACGGACGTGTCCGGCCGGTGCGGAGACGATTTTTTTAGGGTTTTGGACGAGGGGGATCCGGATTTTTCGAGGAGGACCTATTTATAGGCATAGAGGGAGCTAGGAGAGTCCAAATGAGGTGCGGTTTTCGGCCACGCGATCGTGATCGAACGCTCTAGATGATGGAGAAGGATTAGGTGGGTTTTGGGCCAAATTGGAGGTGTGTTGGGCTGCAACACACATGAGGCCTTATCGGTTCCTCGATTAACCGTTGGAGTATCAAACGAAGTCCAAATGATACGAAACTTGACAGGCGGTCTACCGGTAGTAAACCAAGGCCGCTTGGCAAGTCTCGGTCCAATCCGGAAATGTTTCCACACACGAAAGAAAGGTAGAATGACCACCGGAGGAGAACGAAGCGCCAGAATGCAAAACAGACAACGGGGAAAATGCTCGAATGCATGAGATGAACACGCATGCAAATGCAATGCACATGATGACATGATATGAGATGCATGACAATGACAACAACACACGGAGACAAAAACCCGAACCCAAGAAAAGAAAAATAACTTAACGCCGGAAATGGCAAGAGTTGGAGTACAAATTGGGAAAGTCATATCCGGGGTGTTACAACACTCCACCACTACGAAAGGATCTCGTCCCGAGATCTAGGACTGAAAGAACGCCGGGTACTCAGATCGGAGGTGATCCTCGCGTTCCCAGGTAGCTTCACGGTCGGAATGGTGTGACCACTTGACTTTGAGAAATTTGATTGACTTATTGCGAGTCTTGCGTTCAGTCTCTTCAAGAATAGCAACTGGGTGCTCACGATAAGAGAGATCTTCTTGGAGCTCAATGTCCTCGAAGTTGACGGTGCGGTCAGGAGTCTTGAAGCACTTTCGGAGCTGAGAGACATGGAACACATCATGAACATTTGCAAAGTTTGAAGGAAGCTCGAGTTGATAGGCGAGGTCGCCTCTCTTGCTGACAATCTTGAAAGGTCCCACGTATCTGGGGGCAAGCTTCCCTTTGATACCGAAGCGACGAGTACCTTTCATAGGAGAGACGCGGAGGTAAACATGATCTCCGATCTCGAAAGCCAAATCACGGTGCTTACTATCATAGTAGCTCTTCTGACGGGATTGGGCTGCTTTGAGGTTATCTCGAATGACTTTGCACATTTCCTCTGCCTCTGTGATTAAGTCATTTCCGAGAAGCTGACGTTCACCGGTTTCAGACCAGTTGAGAGGGGTACGGCACTTCCTGCCATACAAGATTTCAAATGGGGCCTTGCCCGAACTTGCTTGAAAACTGTTGTTGTAGGAGAATTCAGCATAAGGAAGACAATCCTCCCACTTCATGCCGAAGGAGATCACACAAGCCCTGAGCATATCTTCAAGAATCTGGTTGACACGCTCGACTTGACCGCTAGTTTGAGGATGGAAAGCTGTGCTGAAGCGGATGTTGGTGCCCATGGCCTTCTGAAAAGAATCCCAAAACTTGGATGTAAAGATGCTGCCACGGTCTGAAGAGATCACCTGAGGAATACCGTGCAGAGAGACAATCCGAGAGGTATAGAGTTCCGCCAAATGAGTTGCAGTGATTGACTCTTTGATAGGCAGAAAGTGAGCCATTTTAGTGAGTTTGTCGATGACAACGAATATAACATCATTTCCATGTTTGGACTTTGGAAACCCAGTCACGAAGTCCATCTCAATGTGGTCAAACTTCCATTCTGGAATGGCAAGAGGTTGGAGGAGACCAGCTGGCCTTTGGTGTTCTGCCTTCACTCTTCTGCATACATCACATTCATTCACGAATTGAGCAATCTCGCGCTTCATTCGAGTCCACCAATAAGCCTGCTTGAGGTCCTGATACATCTTCGTGCTCCCAGGGTGGATGGAGAGGAGAGAATTGTGAGCCTCATTCATGATCACTTTACGAAGGTCACCTTTGGGTACAACAATACGATCCTCGAAGAAGAGAGTGTCCTTGTCATCAAGGCGGTAGCACTTGTACTTGGGTTGACTCTTGGCAATCCCAATCTTCACCTTTTTCACCATAGCATCAAGAAGCTGGGCTTGGGGAATCTGGTCTTCCAAGGTAGGAGATACTTGAAGGTTGACGAGGAAACCTTGAGGAACAGCTTGCAGATTAAGTTTGCGGAAAGCTTCACAAAGCTCGGGTTGATAAGGCTTGAGAATCAGACTGTTGCAATAAGCCTTTCTGCTCAATGCGTCAGCAATCACATTGGCCTTGCCTGGAGTATACTCGATACTCAGATTATACTCTTGAATCATTTCGACCCATCGAGTTTGCCTGAGGTTGGGATTAGGCTGAGTGAAGATGTACTTGAGACTCTTGTGATCAGTGAAAATGTCCACTTTTCTTCCCAATAAGAGATGTCTCCAAGTCAAAAGAGCATGCACAACTGCCGCCAACTCAAGATCATGAGTGGGGTAGTTCTTCTCATTGGGCTTTAACTGGCGAGAGGTATAAGCAACAACTTTCTTCTCTTGCATCAATACTGCGCCAAGACCTTGGAGAGAGGCATCACAAAAAACCTCGTACGGCTTGGATTCATCAGGTAGAGTCAGAACTGGAGCAGTGATCAATTTCTCTTTCAAAGTGTTGAAAGCAATGTCACACTCCGGAGACCAAACGTACTTGACGTGCTTCTGGAGAAGATTTGAGAGAGGCTTCGCGATCTTAGAAAAGTTTTCAATGAATCTTCGGCAATAGCTTGCGAGACCGAGGAAGCTACGGAGTTGCTTCACGTTCTGAGGAGGTTCCCAATTCATAATTGCAGACACCTTCTCAGGATTCACGGCAATGCCCTTGGCAGAGATGATATGACCAAGATAAAGAACCTCATCGAGCCAAAATTCGCACTTGGAGAACTTGGCGTAGAACTTGTGTTCCCTGAGCTTATCAAGAACCAAACGCAAGTGCTTGGCATGATCTTCCTTGTTCTTCGAGAAAACCAGAATGTCGTCGAGATATACCAAAACGAAGTCATTGGTGTAGGCATTGAAGATGAAGTTCATCATGCGAGAGAACGTCGGAGGAGCGTTGACGAGGCCAAAAGACATGACAGTGTATTCATATGAACCATAGCTTGTCCCGAAAGCCGTCTTGGGAATATCTTGCTCACGGATACGAATCTGATGATAACCCATACGGAGATCAAGCTTGGAGAATACTTGGGCACCTTTGAGTTTTTCGAACAGCTCGTTGATGTTGGGAAGTGGGTATTTGTTCTTGATGGTCTTCTTGTTCAATGGACGGTAATCAACACAAAGTCGGTCCGTTCCATCCTTCTTCTTCACAAAAAGAACACCACAACCCCACGGAGAAGAACTAGGCCGGATGAGACCCATTCTCTCTTGAATATCGAGTTGCTTCTTTAGCTCCTTCAACTCTTCTGGTCCGAGCTTGTAAGGATGCTTGCACACAGGTACCGTGCCAGGCTCAAGATCAATAACGAATTCAACTGGCCGGTGCGGAGGCATTCCTGGAAGCTCTTCTGGAAAGACGTCTTGATATTCGCAAACAACTGGAATTTGTGAGATAGCATCCAGTTCACCCTTATCATTGAGAGAAAACAGACGGATGGTATCATCATGAGCGGCGAAGACAATTACATCCTTAGACGAATGAGTCAATTGAGTCTGTCTGGCTGCACAATCAAGCTGAGCCTTGTTCTTAGAAAGCCAATCCATTCCGAGAATAAGATCAATATCCGAGTTGCCAAGAACCATTGGGGAAGAAAGAAACTTGTAGTCGCCCAAGGTGATAGTAACATCTGGCACCTCCAGACTTGCACTCAAATGTTTGCCAGGAGAAACGATATCCATTTGTTTACCCAAATGAGACGAAACGAACTCATACTTGGTAAAAAAATGGCTTTGACATGAAACAATGCGATGCACCAGTGTCAAAAAGAACTTTTGCGGGAATATCATTAATAGGAAGGTTACCCATGATGACATCTGACGAATCCTCTGCCCGAGCTGCATTCATCAAGTTGACCTTGGCGTGCTTGGGGTTATGCTTGACCATAGCTATACTTGCGGATCTGACAGGAGGAGGAGGAAGACGCCTTTGATTGAGACACTTGTTGGCATAGTGACCCTTCTATTGGCACTTGTTGCACGTGACCTCTGAAAGCGGACGGTGATACGGAGCACTCGATCTTGGAGCTTGAGACGAAGTCTTGTTCTGAAAGCCAGGGTTGGGTGGGTGGGAAGAACCACTGCCACCTTTGCTCTTCTGCTGATACGGCTGACGGAACGGAGGAGGAGGAAGCCAATACTTCTGCTGCTTGGCCACTTGAGTAAAGGAAGAAGGAGTAACATCTCTGACTCGCTTCTTGGAAGCATCACACCTCAATTGAGCAGCCTCTTGCTTCAATGCCATGTTGTAGAACTCATCGTACCTCAAGGGCTCAAAGAGAACAAGAGCTAGCTGGATTTCTTCTCTGAGACCACCCCTGAACTGATATATCATGCTCTTCTCATCAGGGACGTCCTGCTTGGTAAAACGGGCGAGCTTCTGAAACAACTTGTTGTAGTCATAGACAGACAAAGAGCCTTGCTTCAGGTTGCGGAATTCCTCACGCTTGCTTTCAACCATGCTCTGAGGGATATGATGAGCTCGGAAATCTTGACGAAATTCATCCCAAGTGATAACACGTCCACCTCTGGAATCCTTGTACTGCTGGAACCATTCTGCAGCTTGATCTTTGAGTTGGAAGGAAGCGTACTTGATAGAGTCCTCAGGCCTGACGTTACTGCACTCGAAATGCTTGCACAGATCCACAAGCCAATCGTCAGCATCGGTTGCCTCAATACAATTGCTGAAAGTATTTGGCCCGTTAGCAAGGAACTGGTTGAGTGTAGCAAAATGATTCTGATTGTTTCCTTGGTTCCCTTGGTTACCTTGATTGCGCTCTTGAAGAATTTGCATGATCAACTGTGTGTTTGCATTGGTTGCGGCCATCACAGCTTGCCATGCCTCCGGAGGAGGTGGAGGTGGTGGCGGATCAGGATTCGGAGTCGTGCGCATTGGAGGAGCCATCCTGAAGAGGTTGACATCCATTAGCACATTGATAGACAAATATTGAAGCTGAATCCAACGGAATGAAAATTGCAACATATAGTCTTCACATCCGAACAAAATGAACGAATGCATTCCTCTTGAAATGGTCACATATCCATAAATTGAGAAGCCACTTAGAATTAAGGTAGAGAAATAAATCAACAAGGTACGGATCAAGAACGAATACTCGGTAAGAAACCCCAATCTCAAACTAAATATCCGTGGAAGAAGAACTAGAGCTACTAGAATTCCCACCTATGAAACTCCCGAACCTTTCCGGTTATGCAATCAGGTGTTGGGGATACAGGGGAAGCATAATATCTCACCCAAATCTAACAAATCCTACATCCAGTTGTATCCATCCTTCAACACATAACCGAGAAAAACTTCGGAAACCATCTACCTCAACCTTCGAAAAGCATCCGTTATACAAGTTATGGCGATACTCCCGAACTCCCGCCCCAGTACTGGGTGGCGTCGAGGTTATCTCACCAACGAACTGCATAAAAGAGATTTTCGATGTTGGCGTACTAAACTCAGGTATTCTAGAACTGCAACGATAAAATTATGATGACAACACCTCAGAGCTCAACTCCCCGGGACACTTCCACAAAACCCCTGACAGGAGGCACCAAGACAATGTTCTCATCATAAAACCATCGGAACGATTCCAAGATACCCCCGTGATCCTAAATTTTTTTTTGTGAAATTTGAGAAGAGAAGAGTCAAAACTCTACGTCAGGATGCCTTACCAGAGTGATGAGGAGACTGGGAAGTAAAAAGAATTCCTAAACTCTTCGATATATAATTCCTAAATGACTCAAAACATTTTTCTAGACACAACTCGGCTGCTAAAACGATTAAGCAATGGGGCTCCTAAGGTCGGGGAAGGCTCTGATACCAACTTGTAACACCCTCGATGCGACTATATCTCCCACGTGTCGAGGCACGACTTAGAGGCATAATCGCATTGAAGGCATATGTCGCAAGTTAGGCAATCTTCACAACAACCCATGTAATATAGATAATAAAAAGGGGAGATAACATAGTTGGCTTACACTCGCCACGTCAATCAAGTACATAAATAACAATACATCATCCAAACACTCATGGCCCGACTACGGCGCCAAAATAAAAGATAACCCAACATGCGACACGGTCCCGATCACCCCCAACTGGGCACCACTACTGATCATCAGGAAAGGAAACATAGTAACATTGAGAGTCCTCGTCGAACTCCCACTTGAGCTCAAGCGCGTCTCCTGGAGCGGAATCATCAGGCCCTGCATCTAGTGTAATAGTAATCTGTGAGCCACAGGGACTCAACAATCTCGCACCCTCGCGATCAAGATTATTTAAGCTTATAGGTAAGGCAAGGTAAATATATGAGGAGCTGCAGCAAGCGACTAGCAAATATGGTGGCTATCCTGTTCGCAAAAGAGAGCAAGAAGAGGAGGCAAAGCGCGAGCGAGAAACTAGAGAACAACCTGCGCAAGCATTACTCCAACACCGTGTCCACTTCCCGGACTCCCCCGAGAAGAGGCCATCACAGCAAACACACTCAGTTGATTCATTTTAATTAAATTAAGGTTCAAGTTATCTACAACCGGACATTAACAAATTCCCATCTGCCCATAACCGCGGGCACGGCTTTCGAAAGTTCAAATCCCTGCAGGGGAGTCCCAACTTAGCCCATGACAAGCTCTCACGGTCAACGAAGGAATAGACCTCCTCCCAAGACGTTCTGATCAGACTCGGTATCTCAGTTCTTCAAGACACTTCGACAGGTTAAAACAAGACCAGCAACACCGCCCGAATGTGCCGACAAATCCCGATAGGAGCTGCACATATCTCGTTCTCAGGGCACACTCAGATAGGTCAAGCTACAAGTAAAACCAACCCTCGAGTTTTCCCGAGGTGGCCCCGCAGGCTGCCTGGTTCGGACCAACACTCAGAGGAGCACTGGCCCGGGGGGGGGGGTTTAAATAAGATGACCCTCGGGCTCCGGAAACCCAAGGGAAAAAGAGGCTAGGTGGCAAATGGTAAAACCAAGGTTGGGATTGCTGGAAAAGCTTTAATCAAGACGAACTATCAAGGGGTTCCCATTATAACCCAACCGCGTAAGGAACGCAAAATCCGGGAACATAACACCGATATGACGGAAACTAGGGTGGCAAGAGTGGAACAAAACACTAGGCGAGAGGCCGAGCCTTCCACCCTTTACCAAGTATATAGATGCATTAAGATAACATGGCAATATAATGATATCCCAACAAGTAAATAAATGTTCCAACAAGGAACAACCTTCAATCTTCACCTGCAAATAGCAACGCTATAAGAGGGGCTGAGCAAAGCGGTAACATAGCCAATCAACGGTTTGCTAGGACATGGTGGGTTAGAGGTTTGACATGGCAATTTGGGAGGCTTGAAAGCAAGTGGTAGGCATCGTAGCATTGACATAGCAAAAGAGCGAGCAATCTAGCAAAGCAAAGATAGTAGTGATTTCGAGGGTATGATCATCTTGCCTGCATAGTTGTCAGAGTTGACTGGATCCTCGAAAGCAAACTCAACGGGCTCCTCGTTAGCGAACTCGTCTCCCGGCTCTACCCAAACAAGACAAACAAGCAAACGGAACACAATCAATCGCGTGCAAGCTCAAACAATATGATGCAAAGATGGTATGCTATGCGGGATGCGATGCGGGATGCATATGCAAGATTTGACAAGGAATGAATGAACCTGGCCTCAACTTGGGAATCCAAGTGTGCCACTGGAAATATGAGATGAAATCGCTTGAAAACGATATAAAGAACGCCAGAATCGGAGTTACGGTTTGGAAATGCCAAGCAATTCAAATATGACACCGGTCTGCGATTTACAACAAGTAACCATCTAAATGCAATGAGATGAACAAGTTACAGCACCCAAACATGACAACAAAATACATGGCAGGGATGCATTCATGATGCTTAACAAAAAGTCTAGCACTGAGCTACGGCCAATTAATCCATTAACAGGTTCGAACAAGCATGGAAAAAATGCATATGGCAAACAGATTTCAGACTTAGTAAAGTTAACACTTGTCTGGAATCTCAGCTCAGGTAGCACACTTCGGAGCAACAAAACTATATGCTAAAGGACCTGAACATGGCAAAGTAAAGCATGGCATGGAGCTAATCAAAGAGCTTAACAAAAGTCCCTTAGTGACCTTGAGCCATAAAGGATCAGAAAATACAATTGCAAGCATGTGAACATGGCAAAAACATAATCAGTTTTCAGACTTGTGAAAACTGGCACATGCTGAAACAGATATCAAGTAGGCATGTTTACGAGCTCGATGCACTCACTATAGAGCAAGTCATGATAATATAAGCATACACCCATCAATAATACACAAAATGCAAGCTAGACATGACAAGAACAATAACATAGCATGCACGGATCAACTACAACATCATCGGCAAAATCGCTAACAAGTAGACAATCTGCCCAGATTCACGAAGTAGCAAAAGTAGAGCTCGATTGACTCAATCTAGGTTGCTCCATAATTGCAAACAAAGACATGGATGGATAGAGCACTAAAAGATTAACAAAACATCCTTACTGATCATCCTCAAAAGAGGCACGGATCACTAGGAAACAACATGAACATATGACCATATGAGATAAACAGCTCAAGGACTTAGTGGAAATGCTAAGGCCGAGGGGAGGAGAGGCCGGGGCGGTGCCGGTGGTGGCGGGCGGCGCGGGACCGGAGCGGTGGCCGGGCGGGGGCAGCCACGGCGATGGTGGCGGCGGCCGGAGTGGCGGAGCCGCGGCGGAGGCGGCGGAGCGCGGCGCCGGCTCGGGAGGAGAAGCGGAGCGGGCGCGAGCGGCGGTCGGCGGCATTCTGGGCCAGGGAGGGCCTCCCGCGGGCTCGGGCAGGCCTCGGGCGGCGGCGGTGATGTGGGGCTCGCCTGGCCACATGGCGAGCGCGGGTTGGTGGCGGCGGAAGCGTCCGGCCCGGACGGACGTGTCCGGCCGGCACGGAGACGATTTTTTTAGGGTTTTGGACGAGGGGGATCGGGATTTTTCGAGGAGGACCTCTTTATAGGCATAGAGGGAGCTAGGAGAGTCCAAATAAGGTGCGGTTTTCGGCCACGCGATCGTGATCGAACGCTCTAGATGATGGAGAAGGATTAGGTGGGTTTTGGGCCAAATTGGAGGGGTGTTGGGCTGCAACACACACGAGGCCTTTTCGGTCCCTCGGTTAACCGTTGGAGTATCAAACGAAGTCCAAATGATACGAAACTTGACAGGCGGTCTACCGGTAGTAAACCAAGGCCGCTTGGCAAGTCTCGGTCCAATCTGGAAATGTTTAATCCCCACACACGAAAGAAAGGTAGAAATGACCACCGGAGGAGAACGAAGCGCCGGAATGCAAAACGGACAACGGGGAAAATGCTCGAATGCATGAGATGAACACGTATGCAAATGCAATGCACATGATGACATGATATGAGATGCATGACAACGACAACAACACACCGAGACAAAAACCCGAACCCGAGAAAAGAAAATAACTAAACGCCGGAAATGGCAAGAGTTGGAGTAAAAATTGGGAAAGTCATATCCGGGGTGTTACACTAAGCTTGGGGATGCCCCGTAAGGCATCCCCTCTTTCGTCTTCGTTCATCGGTAACTTTACTTGGAGCTATATTTTTATTCACCACATGATATGTGTTTTGCTTGGAGCATCATTTTATTTTCTTTTGTTTTGCTTGCTGTTTGAATAAAATACCAAGATCTGAAATTATTAAATGTTAGAGAGTCTTCATATAGTTACACAATTATTCGACTACTCATTGATCTTCACTTATATCTTTCGGATTAGTTTGTCATTTGCTCTAGTGCTTCACTTATATCTTTCTTGAGCATGGTGGTGGTTTTATTTTATAGAAATATATGAACTCTCATGCCTCACTTATATTATTTTTAGAGTCTTTTAGAACAGCTTGGTAATTTTCTTTGGTTATGAAACTAGTCCTAATATGATGGGCATCCAAGACGGATATAATAAAAACTTCCATATAAAGTGCATTGAATACTATGAGAAGTTTGGTACTTGATGATTGTTTTGAGATATAAAGATGGTGATATTAGAGTCATGCTAGTTTAGTAGTTGTGAATTTGAGGAATACTTGTGTTGAAGTTTGTGATTCCCGTAGCATGCACGTATGGTGAACCGTTATGTGATGAAGTCGGAGCATGATTTATTTATTGATTGTCTTCCTTATGAGTGGCGGTCGGGGATGAGCGATGGTCTTTTCCTACCAATATATCCCCCTAGGAGCATGCGTGTAGTACTTTGTTTCAATAACTAATAGATTTTTGCAATAAGTATGTGAGTTCTTTATGCCTAATGTTGAGTCCATGGATTATACGCACTCTCACCCTTCCACCATTGCTAGCCTCTCTAGTACCGCGCAACAATCGTCGGTACCATAAACCCACCATATACCTTCCTCAAAACAGCCACCATACCTGCCTATTATGGCATTTCCATAGCCATTCCGAGATATATTGCCATGCAACTTTCCACCGTTCCGTTTATTATGACACACTCCATCATTGTCATATTGCTTTGCATGATCATTTAGTTGACATCGTATTTGTGGCAAAGCCACCATTCATAATTCTTTCATACATGTCACTCTTGATTCATTGCACATCCCGGTACACGGCCGGAGGCATTCATATAGAGTCATATCTTGTTCTAAGTATCGAGTTGTAATTCTTGAGCTGTAAGTAAATAAAAGTGTGATTATCATCATTATTAGAGCATTGTCCCAGTGAGGAAAGGATGATGGAGAGTATGATTCCCCCACAAGTCGGGATGAGACTCCGGACGAAAAAAAAGAAAAAGAGGCCATAAAAAGAGAAAAGGCCCAAATAAAAAAAGAAAAAAGAAAAAAATGAGAAAATGAGAGAAGGGGCAATGCTACTATCCTTTTACCACACTTGTGCTTCAAAGTAGCACCATGATCCTCATGATAGAGAGTCTCCTATGTTGTCACTTTCATATACTAGTGGGATTTTTTCATTATAGAACTTGGCTTGTATATTCCAATGATGGGCTTCCTCAAAATGCCCTAGGTCTTCATAAGAAAGCGAGTTGGATGCACACCCACTTAGTTTCTTTTTGCGCTTTCATACACTTATAGCTCTAGTGCATCCGTTGCATGGCAATCCCTACTCACTCACATTGATATCTATTGATGGGCATCTTCATAGCCCATTGATACACCTAGTTGATGTGAGACTATCTTCTCCTTTTTGTCTTCTCCACAACCACCATTCTATTCCACCTATAGTGCTATGTCCATGGCTCACGCTCATGTATTGCGTGAAGATTGAATTTTTTTGAGAATGGCACAAGTATGAAACATTTGCTTGGCTTGTCATCGGGGTTGTGCATGATTTAAATATTTTGTGTGATGATGATAGAGCATAGCCAGACTATATGATTTTGTAGGGATAGCTTTCTTTAGCCATGTTATTTTGAGAAGACATGATTACTTTGTTAGTTTGCTTGAAGTATTATTTTTATGTCAATATTAAAATTTTGTCTTGAATCCTATGGATCTGAATATTCTTGCCACAATAAAGAGAACTACATGGATAGATATGTTAGGTAGCATTCCACATCAAAAATTCTATTTTTATCATTTACCTACTCGAGGACGAGCAGGAATTAAGCTTGGGGATGCTGATACGTCTCCAACATATCTATAATTTTTGATTGTTCCATGCTATTATATTATGAACCTTGGATGTTTTATATGCATTTATATGCTATTTTATATGATTTTTGGGACTAACCTATTAACCTAGAACCTAGTGCCAGTTTCTGTTTTTTCCCCTTGTTTTAGAGTATTGCACAAAAGGAAAATCAAGCGGAGTCCAATTGACCTGAAACTTCACGGAACTTATTTTTGGAACGGAAGCAATCTAGGAGACTTGGAGTAGACGTCAGGGAAGCTTTGAGGGAGGCACGAGGCAGGGAGGCGCGCCCTACCCCCTGTGCGCGCCCCCACCCTCGTGGCTCCCCTGACCGACTTCTTTCGCTTATATATATCAATATACCCTAGAAACATCGGAGAGCACAATAGATCGGGAGTTCCACCGCCAGAAGCCTCCGTAGCCACTGAAAACCAATCTAGACCCGTTCTGGCACCCTACAGGAGGGGGGAATCCCTCTCCGGTGGCCATCTTCATCATCCCGGTGCTCTCCATGACGAGGAAGGAGTAGTTCACCCTCGGGGCTGAGGGTATGTACCAGTAGCTATGTGTTTGATCTCTCTCTCTCTCTCGTGTTCTTGAGGAGGTACGATCTTGATGTATCGCGAGCTTTGCTATTATAGTTGGATCTTATGATGTTTCTCCCCCTCTACTCTCTTGTAATGGATTGAGTTTTCCCTTTGAAGTTATCTTATCGGATTGAGTCTTTAAGGATTTGAGAACACTTGATGTATGTCTTGCATGTGCTTATCTGTGGTGACAATGGGATATCACGTGTTCCACTTGATGTATGTTTTGGTGATCAACTTGCGAGACCTCATGAACTTATGCATAGGGGTTGGCACACGTTTTCGTCTTGACTCTCCGATAGAAACTTTGGGGCACTCTTTGAAGTTCATTGTGTTGGTTGAATAGATGAATCTGAGATTGTGTGATGCATATCGTATAATCATGCCCATGGATACTTGAGGTGATATTGGAGTATCTAGGTGACATTAGGGTTTTGGTTGATTTGTGTCTTAAGGTGTTATTCGAGTACGACACTATGATAGATTGAACGGAAATAATAGGTTCGTGTTATTTTACTACAGACTCTTGAATAGATCAATCAGAAAGGATAACTTTGAGGTAGTTTCGTACCCTACCATAATCTCTTCGTTTGTTCTCCGCTATTAGTGACTTTGGAGTGACTCTTTGTTGCATGTTTAGGGATAGTTATATGATCCAATTATGTTATTATTGTTGAGAGAACTTCACTAGTGAAAGTATGAACCCTAGGCCTTGTTTCAACACATTGCAATACCGTTTGTGCTCACTTTTATCATTAGTTACCTTGCTGTTTTTATATTTTCAGATTACAAAAACCTATATCTACCATCCATATTGCACTTGTATCACCATCTCTTCGCCGAACTAGTGCACCTATACAATTTACCATTGTATTGGGTGTGTTGGGGACACAAGAGACTCTTTGTTATTTGGTTGCAGGGTTGCTTGAGAGAGACCATCTTCATCCTACGCCTCCCACAGATTGATAAACCTTAGGTCATCCACTTGAGGGAAATTTGCTATTGTCCTACAAACCTCTGCACTTGGAGGCCCAACAATGTCTACAAGAAGAAGGTTGTGTAGTAGACATCACGCATGGAGGTGTCAGCGCGGTGAACCAGGCAATCAGTCTATGCAGTTTTATTGCTCTCACTTAGCCATAGGAGTTTGACAATGGGTCCACAAAGTAGCACCTGGTGTGTACGCGACTACCCCCATGCGGATGCGTTGCATATGTGACCGGAGAATGGTCCTTCATGTAATATGAAAAAAAATCGCTAAAGATTTTGATAAGTGGCTGAGTGGCTGACCAGCTCTCGCTGCATCATGATAGTCAGTTTTCGGCTTTCTCTACTGAGGTGCTTAACCAGACGAACCGGAAACACAATCACAGTAGTTCTCCCTTTACTACCCTAGCCAATTAGACGGAACGTAAGGTAGCAAACACAGGAGCCGGGCAACCCAACTATTGGCCAAAGACATGATTCGGAGCCGATGCATATAGTGCCAAGTTCGGGACGCCGAATTGTACTATGAAACTGTTCGGACTTTTTGTTTGGAAACATATGTGTTGCCATATAGAGCCCCTGGCAATTTGTGCTGAGGTGTGTGCGTGAGACAATTAAAAAGACGGAATAAAGTCTATAAGTAAAGACGGCACCGAAGAAGAATTTGGTTTACTGGAACCTGGTTGATACGTCAAAACATAATCTTACAGAGGGAACCATAATCACCAAGGTCATTTTACATGTCGGGGGTCTAAGGCTAAGAAAAAAGCTTTATACAGGTTCTTGAGTGAAGCTATGGTCTACAAAGTCCTTTGCACCTTCCTACCGCACGTCTGCGCTGCTTTCGCCTGAGTAAGAAAAGATTCCTTGAGAGGAATAGTTTTCAACTATTTGTACGGAACCGGGCTCGGAGAGAGTCCTTATGAATCCGTAGGATGAGTAGGTTTTAATGCACCTGTGGTAAAAGATAAAAAATAATTAAAGAAAAGGGGAAGGCCGTATAGGGCCAAGCCGTACTATATGCCTGATCGTATTGTGCCTCCGCTGATGCCCAAGGTACTTTGAGTGCGTAATTATGCACGTGCGGTACGGCTTTCATGGATATACATGGCAATCGACGGAGGCAAAGCTGCTAATCTAGCTCTGGAATTGCCGAGCTGTTAGTATGTGGAATTGGCCGGGCTTGTGTAATGGAGTCTGGCGGCTTAATAGCCGATGAGGTGTGCGGCTTGACAGGGCCGCTTTGCACTTCGACTGCAATGGCCGCGGTATGCTCCTCAGTACGGAGGGAGCGTTCCGTGTTTCTATTGATTGTAATGACGCCACGTGGACCGGGCATCTTAAGCTTTAGATAGGCATAGTGCGGGACCGCGTTGAAGTGGGCGAAAGCGGTTCGTCCGACCAGTGCGTGATAGCCGCTGCGGAACGGGACGATGTCGAAGGTCAAGTCTTCACTTTGAAAGTTGTCTGGCGAACCGAAGATGACTTCCAGCGTGATTGAGCCCGTGCACCGGGCCTCTACACCAGGTATTGCTCCTTTAAAGGTAGTTTTAGTGGGTTTGATTCTTGATAGATCGATGCCCATTTTGTGGACAGTGTCTTGATAATGTAGATTGAGACTGTTGCAGCCGTCCATGAGGACTCGCGTGAGATGGAATCCATCGATGATTGGATCGAGGACCAGAGCTGCCGAACCTCCATGACGGATACTGGTTGGGTGGTCCTTTCGATCGAAGGTGATCGGGCAAGCCGACCATTGGTTGAATTTTGGGGCAACCGGATCTATTGCGTAGACGTCCCGTAATGCACACTTACGCTCCCTCTTAGGGATATGTGTGACATATATCATATTCACCATTTTTACCTCGGGGGGAAATTGCTTCTGTCCCCCTGTGTTCGGTTGATGAGGCTCTTGCTCATCGTCATTGTTAGGCGACCCTTTCCCCTTGTGTTCGGCATCGAGTTTGCCGGCCTGTTTGAAGACCCAACAATTTCTGTTGGTGTGATTGGCGGTCTTATCGGGGGTGCCATGAATCTCGCAAGGCCGATCAAGTATTCGGTCTAAACTGGATGGGCCATCTCTATTTGCCTCGAATGGCTTCTTTCGTTGACCGGGTTTGGAGCCACTGAATCCGGCGTTGACCGCCGTGTCTTGTGTTCCTTCATTATTGTTTCGACGCTTACGCTTGTTGCGTCATGGCTTGCCATTGCTGTCTTTGGGTTCGGAGGTACCAGGGTCGCTGGTGCTATTGCTTCTACGAGCAAGCCAGCTATCCTCTCCCGTGCAAAAGCGGGTCATAAGTGCGGTAAGGGCTGCCATGGACTTCAGCTTTTCTTGGCCGAGGTGTCGGGCAAGCCACTCGTCTCGGACGCTGTGTTTGAAGGCCGCGAGGGCTTCGGCATCCGGACAATCCACAATCTGGTTCTTTTTATTAAGAACCTGGTCCAGAGCTGCCGGGATGATTCTCCGAGTTGCTGGATTATGTGACTAAGATCATCGACGTCTGGGGGCCAAACATAGGTACCTTGGAAGCTGTCTCTGAATGCATCCTCCAAGTCTTCCCAGCTACCGATAGAGTTTTCTGGTAGGCTGTTTAGCCAGTGCCGTGCTGTCCACTCGAGTTTTAGGGAGAGGTACTTGATGGCATGTAGATCGTCACCGCATGCCATGTGAATGTGGAGAAGAAAATCTTCAATCCGTACTGCAGGATATGTTGTGCCATTGTATGATTCGATGTTGATGGGTTTAAACCTTCTGGGAACTGGTGCTCCATTACCTCATCGGTGAAGCATAGGGGGTGTTCGGCGCCTCTGTATCGGGCGATGTCACGGCGTAGTTTGGATGAAGTCCGTATGCGGATTTCGGCCCTGGTGGGGTTGTGTTTGTCACGCTAGGCCTGATGGCCTTCTTCTCGTGCTTGGGCATGCCCCCGTGATCCGTAGATTGACCCGGTCTGTCTGGCTCTATTGTCCAGGTCCAGACGTAGGCCATAAGTGTATCCCCGAGCTGTTGTTTCTCTGCTTTTATGACGAGGTGGTGCGGGCTGGTGTTCGACTTGAGTTGTTGTTCTGTCCCGGCCACGTGGTGGTCGGTCAGGTCCGTCCGCCGCATTACACGCGGGTGGTATGGGTTCCAGCGCCTCATCGTCGAATTAGGGTAGCAGTTTACGCTTCGGGTAACTCTTTGTTGGGCGTTCGAGGCCGTATTATTCGGCTGCTGATGACCCACAAGTATAGGGTATCTATCGTAGTCATTTCGATAAGTAAGAGTTTCGAACCCAACGAGGAGCAGAAGGAAATGATAAGCGGTTTCTAGCAATGTATTCTCTGCAAGTACTGAAATAAGTGGTAACAGATAGTTTTGTGATAGGATAATTTGTAACAAGCAACAAGTAACAAAAGTAAATAAAGTGCAGCAAGGTGGCCCAATCCTTTTTGTAGCAAAGGACAAGCCTGGACAAACTCTCATATAGAGAAAAGCGCTCCCGAGGACACATGGGAATATCGTCAAGCTAGTTTTCATCACGTTCATATGATTCGCGTTCGGTACTTTGATAATTTGGTATGTGGGTGGACCGGTGCTTGGGTACTGTCCTTACTTGGACAAGCATCCCACTTATGATTAACCTCTATTGCAAGCATCCGCAACTACAACAAAAGTATTAAGGTAAACCTAACCATAGCATGAAACATATGGATCCAAATCAGCCCCTTATGAAGCAACGCATAAACTAGGGTTTAAGCTTCTGTCACTCTAGCAACCCATCATCTACTTATTACTTCCCAATGCCTTCCTCTAGGCCCAAATAATGGTGAAGTGCCATGTAGTCGACGTTCACATAACACCACTAGAGGAGAGACAACATACATCTCATCAAAATATCGAACGAATACCAAATTCACATGACTACTAATAGCAAGACTTCTCCCATGTCCTCAGGAACAAACGTAACTACTCACAAAGCATAAACATGTTCATAATCAGAGGGGTATTAATATGCATATAGGATCTGAACATATGATCTTCCACCAAATAAACCAACTAGCATCAACTACAAGGAGTAATTAACACTACTAGCAACCTACTAGCATGAATCCCGGACTTGGAGACAAGAATTGGATACAAGAGATGAACTAGGGTTTTGAGAGGAGATGGTGCTGATGAAGATGTTGATGGAGATTGCCCTCTCCCCATGAGAGGAGCGTTGATGATGACGATGGCGATGATTTCCCCCTCCAGGAGGGAAGTTTCCCTGGCAGAACAGCTCCGCCAAGGCCCTAGATTGGTTCCACCTTGTGGCGGCAGAGTTTCGTCCTAGAAGATGGCCCCTTATTTTTTCCCATCGTAAGACTTCATATAGCAGAAGATGGCCACCGGAGAGCCACCGGGGGGCCCACGAGGTAGGGGGCGAGCCCAGGGGGGTAGGGCGCGCGCCCCACCCTCGTGGGCAGGGTGTGGCCCCCCTGGTGAATCTCTTCCGCTGAGTATTTTTTATATATTCTGAAAACATCTTCCGTGAAGTTTCAGGACTTCTGGAGCTGTGCAGAATAGGTCTCTAATATTTGCTCCTTTTCCAGCCCAGAATCCCAGCTGCCGGCATTCTCCCTCTTTATGTAAACCTTGTAAAAGAAGAGAGAATAGGCATAAGTATTGTGACGTAATGTGTAATAACATCCCATAATGCAATAAATATCGATATAAAAGCATGATGCAAAATGGACGTATCAACTCCCCCAAGCTTAGACCTTGCTTGTCCTCAAGCGAAAAGCCGAAATCAAAAAATATGTCCACATGTTTAGAGATAGAGGTTTCCATAAAAATAAAATACGGACATGAGGGCATCATGATCATTCTTACAACAACAACTTACATAATTCTTGTCATATGATTTCTTATGCTAGAGTAATAATTCAATCACAATTTCAAGTATGAATCGTAAACTTCATTGAAAACTAACAAACTATAATCTCAGTCATTGGAGCAATTGCAATTTATCATAACATAGGAAAGAGTCAATATATAAGAGCTTTTCAGCAAGTCCACATACTCAACTATCATATAGTCTTTCACAATTGCTCACACTCACACAATACTTATGGGTATGGAGTTTTAATCGGACACAGAGAAAGATAGAGGCTTATAGTTTTGCCTCCCAACGTTTTACCTCAAGGGTAATGTCAACAATAATAGTTCATGAAAACTCACATCCAATTAGCCATATATACCAGGATCTTTCCAACATACTGTGCTTGCCAAAGGATAAAATGTAAAAAGGATGGGTGAAGATCACCATGACTCGTATGCAATGTAGGAGGTAAAAGTAAAAGATAGGCCCTTCGCAGAGGGAAGCAGAGGTTGTCATGCGCTTTTATAGTTGGATGCACAAAATCTTAATGCGAAAGAACGTCACTTTATATTGCCACTTGTGATATGGACCTTTATTATGCAGTCTGTCGCTTTTATTTCTTCCATATCACACGATCGTATAAAGCGTATTTCTCCCACACTAATAAGTCATACATATTTAGAGAGCAATTTTTATTGCTTGCACCGATGACAACTTACTTGGAGGATCTTACTCAATCCATAGGTAGATATGGTGGACTCTCATGGCAAAACTGGTTTAAGGATACTTGGAAGCACAAGTAGTATCTCTACTTGGTGCGATGAATTTGGCTAGCATGAGGGATAAAGGCAAGATCAACCATGTTGGATGATCCATGACAATATAATTTATCTCAGATGTAAGAAAACATAACCCATTACGTTGTCTTCCTTGTCCAACGTCAACTCTTTAGCATGTCATATTTTAATGAGTGCTCACAATCATACAAGATGTCCAAGATAGTATATTTATATGTGAAGACCTCTCTTTCTTTATTACTTCCTATTAATTGCAACGATGACCAAAACTATGTTTGTCAACCCTCAACAACTTTTATTCATCATATTTTCTCTATGTGAGCTCACGACTCTCCATAAGATTCACATGATCTCTTTGTTTCCTTTTATTTCTTTCTCTTTTCTTTCTCTTAGGATCATGGCAAAATAATCAAGCCCTTGACTCAACACTAATCTTTATTATATAGCTCATGGACTCGATTACATAGAAGGATCATAAAGCAAACTCAAAACTAGATCATGCCATAAACTTTATTCTACTAGATCAAGATATTACCAAAAGGATTGAACTAAGGAAAACGGTAAAGATAAAAGTGATGGTGATACGATACCGGGGCACTCCCCCAAGCTTGGAAGTTGCCAAGGGTAGTGCCCATACCAGATACTCAATTCTTCTTTGTTGGTGGAGAAGGTGATGGTTTTGTTGATGGCGTAGGCTTGTCGTCCTTCTTCCAAGGCATGGGCTCACCATCATAGAAGGATGATCGAGTCTCCTGAAACCTCAAATCTGTAGCCAAACTCATCCTCTTGAATCTATATTCATACTCACAGTTTTGATTTTGCAGGTCATAGATCTGGGCTTGGAGGTGCTCGTTTTTCTCATGAAGCTTGAAGATGGCCTCCCCAATGTCCTTGACATCCAGCTTGTGGTTGTTGGTGAACTCCATGATCATAATGTGATTGGAATCGAGTCCACGCTCCACCATCTACTGACATTTGAAAACTTCTTGCTCCAATGCCTCGAGCCTTGCCTCCGTGCTTCCGGTCTTCCTTGGTCCCTCAGTATCACGGATGTGCAACAACCCCTCACGCATCTCAATGGTTTGAGGGTGTTGCAGCACTTCTGCGAGGTAGGGGTTTATGACCTTCTCAAAGAACTGGTCCTTGGGGCGCTTGAAGATGACATGATGACCTGGATCTGTCAGAAAAACAGCTCGAAACAAAAACAGGAGATTTTTGCGTGATACGGGAGTCAAAACCTCCGGGAGATTATATAATGAATTTTTACCGACCAAAATATGTGTCATGTACAAAAACAGAGTCCAGAAAATGCACGAGGTGCCCACGAGGTAGGGGGGCGCGCCCTCCACCCTCGTGGAGCCCTCGTGTCCTTCCCGGACTGCTTCTTATTTTTCTATTTTTCTAAATATTACAAAACAGAGAAATATTGCCTTAAAAACTGTTTTGGAGTCGGTTTACTTACCGTACGACATACCTATTCCTTTTCGGAGTCTGGAGCATTCCGGAAAGTGTCCCTTATGTATTCCTCCGGGGTTACGGTTTCAATAACATTGGTTTCAACATTTATGGGATTACCTGAGATATAATGTTTGATTCTTTGACCGTTCACCACCATCGGATTTATGCCTTCGAAGTTGTTGATTTTTATGGCACCGGAACGATAGACGTCCTCGATAACGTAAGGACCTTCCCATTTAGAGAGAAGTTTTCCTGCAAAAAATCTTAAACGAGAGTTGTATAGCAATACATAATCACCTACATTAAACTCACGCTTTTGTATTCTTTTGTCATGCCATCTTTTAACTTTTTCTTTAAACAACTTGGCATTTTCATAGGCTTGGGTTCTCCATTCCTCAAGTGAGATAATATCAAATAACCTCTTCTCATCGGCAAGTTTGAAATCATAATTGAGTTCTTTAATAGCCCAATATGCCTTGTGTTCTAGTCCGAGAGGTAAGTGACATGCTTTTCCATAAACCATTTTATACGGAGACATAACCATAGGATTTTTATATGCAGTTCTATAGGCCCATAATGCATCATCAAGTTTCTTGGACCAATTTTTTCTAGATCTATTAACAGTCTTTTGCAAAATTAATTTGAGCTCTCTGTTACTCAATTCTACTTGACCACTAGACTGTGGGTGATAAGGAGATGCAATTCTATGATTAACATCATATTTAGCAAGCATTGTACAGAAAGCACCATGAATAAAATGTGAACCACCATCAGACATTAAATATCTAGGGACTCCAAATCTTGGAAAAATAACTTCTTTAAGCATTTTAATAGAAGTGTTATGATCAGCACTACTAGTTGGAATAGCTTCTACCCACTTAGTAACGTAATCAACAACAACTAAAATATATGTATATCCATTAGAGGAAGGAAAAGGTCCCATATAGTCAAAGCCCCAAACATCAAATGGTTCAATAACGAGTGAATAGTTCATAGGAATTTCTTGACGTCTACTAATATTACCAATTCTTTGACATTCATCACAAGATAAGACAAACTTACGTGCATCCTTGAAGAGAGTAGGCCAATAAAAACCAGATTGCAATACCTTATGTGCAGTTCTATCTCCAGCTTGGTGTCCTCCATAAGATTCGGAGTGACACTTGCGTAGGATCTGTTCCTGTCCATGCTCAGGTACACAACGTCTAATAACACCATCTACTCCTTCTTTATAAAGATGTGGGTCATCCCAAAAGTAATGCCTCAAATCATAGAAGAACTTTTTCTTTTGCTGGTATGTGAAACTAGGTGGTATAAACTTAGCAACAATGTAATTAGCATAATCAGCATACCATGGAGCAGTATGAGAAGCATTTATGACATTTAATTGCTCATCAGGAAAGCCATCATCAATAGGAAGTGGGTCATCAAGCACATTTTCTGACCTTGACAAGTTGTCTGCAACGGGGTCCTCAGCTCCCTTTCTATCAACAATATGTAAGTCAAATTCTTGTAGCAAGAGAACCCATCTAATAAGTCTAGGTTTAGCATCTTTATTTTCCATAAGATATTTAATAGCAGCATGATCAGTGTGAATAGTTACTTTAGAATCAACAAAATAAGGTCTGAATTTATCACAAGCAAATACAACTGCTAAAAATTCTTTTTCAGTAATAGCATAATTTCTTTGAGCATTGTCTAGGGTTTTACTAGCATATTGAATAACATTTAATTTCTTATCAACTCTTTGCCCTAGAACAGCACCTACAACATAATCACTAGCATCACACATAATTTCAAAGGGTAAATTCCAATCAGGTGGCTGAACAATAGGTGCAGAGATTAATGCTTTCTTAAGTATTTCAAGCGCTTCTACACAATCATCATCAAAGACAAATGGTATATCTTTTTGTAATAAATTAGTCAGAGGATGGGAAATTTTTGAGAAGTCCTTAATGAACCTCCTATAAAATCCAGCATGACCAATGAAACTTCTTATACCTTTGATGTCCTTGGGACATGGCATCTTCTCATTAGCATCAACCTTGACTTTGTCAATCTCAATACCTCTTTCTGAAACTTTGTGCCCCAACACAATACCTTCATTAACCATAAAGTGGCACTTTTCCCAATTCAAGACAAGATTAGTTTCTTCACATCTCTGCAAAACTCGATCAAGGTTGCTCAAGCAATCATCAAAAGAAGATCCATAAATGGAGAAATCATCCATGAAAACCTCACAAGTCTTTTCACAAAAGTCAGAGAATATAGCCATCATGCATCTTTGAAAGGTAGCAGGTGCATTACATAAACCAAAAGGCATACGTCTATAAGCAAAAGTACCAAAATGGCAAGTAAAAGTAGTCTTTGATTGATCTTTGCCTGACACAGGTATTTGAGAGAAACCAGAATAACCATCTAGAAAGCAAAAATGTGTATGTTTGGATAATCTTTCTAGCATTTGATCAATAAAAGGTAAATGGTAATGATCCTTTTTAGTAGCCTTATTTAATTTGCGGAAATCAATTACCATCCTATAACCTATAATAATTCTTTGAGGAATCAATTCATCTTTATCATTAGGAACGACAGTAATACCTCCCTTCTTAGGGACACAATGGATAGGACTTACCCACTGACTATCAGCAACATGATAGATTATACCTGCCTCAAGGAGCTTTAGTATTTCCTTTGTTACCACTTCTTTCATTTTAGGATTCAGCCGTCGTTGATGATCATGAACTGGTTTAGCATCTTCTTCCAAATTTATTTTATGTTGACATAGAGTGGGACTTATGATCTTAAGATCATCAAGAGTATACCCAATAGCAGCATGGTGCTTCTTCAAAGTTTTCAATAATCTCTCTTCCTCATGCTCTGAAAGGTTAGCACTAATAATAACAGGATATATCCTTTTCTCATCAAGATAAGCATATTTAAGAGTACCAGGCAATGATTTAAGCTCAAACACGGGATCACCCTTGGGTGGAGGAGGATCCCCTAGGATTTCAGAAGGCAAATTGTGTTTCACAATAGGTTCCTATTTAAAGAATACTTCATCTATTTCCCTTCTTTCATTCATAAACATATCATTTTCATGGTCTAGCAAATATTGTTCTAAAGGATCACTAGGAGGTACGACAATAGAAGCAAGACCAATAATGTCATCCTTAATAGGTAATTCTTCTTCACGGTGTTGTCTACTAAATTTAGAGAAATTAAATTCATGAGACATGTCATCTAAACCGATAGTAACAACATCCCTCTTGCAATCTATGGTAGCATTAACAGTGTTTAAGAAGGGTCTACCAAATATAATGGGACAAAACTATCTTGTGGGGAACCAAGAACAAGAAAATCAGCAGGATATTTAGTTTTCCCACACAAGACTTCAACATCTCTAACAATTCCCATTGGTGATATAGTATCTCTATTGGCAAGTTCAATTGTGACATCAATATCTTCTAACTCAACATGTGCAATATCATGCATAATTTCTCTATATAGGCTAATAGGTATTGCACTAGAACTAGCACCCATATCACATAAGCCATGATAACAATGATCTCCTATTTTAACAGAAATAACAGGCATGCCTACCACAGGTCTAGGTTTATCTTTAGCACAAGGTTTAGCAATTCTAGCAGTTTCATCACAGAAATAAATAACATGCCCATCAATATTATCGGCCAAGAGATCTTTAACAATAGCAATATCAGGTTCAACTTTAATTTGCTCAGAAGGTGTATAAGTTTTAATATTGCTTTTACGATCCATAGTTGAAGCTTTAGCATGATCCTTTATCCTAACAGTAAAAGGTGGTTTCTCAACATAAGAAGTAGGAACAATAGGATCATTATAAGTGACAATCTTTTCTTCAACTTTAATAGGTGCAGCTACTTTTACTTCTATGGGAGGATGATATTTAAACCACTTCTCCTTGGGGCGATCAACATAAGTAGCAAAAGATTCATAGAAAGAAGCTACTATCTCAGAGTCAAGTCCATATTTAGTGCTAAATTTACAGAAAACATCGGTATCCATAAAAGATTTACCACAATCAAACCTAGGTGTCATACCTGACTCCTTACCTTTGTCGAGGTCCCAATCTTCAGAGTTGCGTTTAATTCTTTCCAATAAATCCCATTTGAATTCAATAGTCTTCATCATAAAAGAGCCAGCACAAGAAGTATCAAGCATGGTGCGATTGCTATCAGTAAGCCGAGCATAAAACTTTTGAATAATCATTTCTCTTGAGAGCTCATGATTGGGGCATGAATATAACATTGATTTAAGCCTCCCCCAAGCTTGAGCGATGCTTTCTCCTTCGCGAGGCCAAATATATATATATATATATATATATATATAATTGCGATCATGATGAACAAGATGCATAGGATAAAACTTCTGATGAAATTCCAATTTCAATCGTTTGTAATTCCAAGACCCCATATCATCACATAGCCTATACCATGTCGATGCATCTCCCTTCAAAGATAAAGGGAAGACCTCCTTCTTAACAACATCTCCGAGTACACCTGCAAGCTTAAATAATCCACAAACTTCATCCACATATATTAGATGCTCATCAGGATGTTTTGTTCCATCTCCTAAAAAGGGATTAGCTAGCAGTTTTTCTATCATACCTGAAGCAATTTCAAAGCAGACATTTTCATTTTCAGTAGGTTCAGTAGGTTGAGGAGCAACTCTTTGCTCTACTGGTCGGGGTGAAGATACCCCGAACAAGCCCCTCAGTGGATTACTTTCCATAGTAACAAGTGACGGTAAATTTCAGCACACTATATAAATTTTTCCTTACCAAATTCCACCTACCAAAGGCTCTTCACTCCCCGACAACGGCGCCGGAAAAGAGTCTTGATGACCTACAGGTATAGGGGATCTATCGTAGTCCTTTCCATAAGTAAGAGTGTCGAACCCAACGAGGAGCAGAAGGAAATGATAAGCGGTTTCTAGCAAGGTATTCTCTGCAAGTACTGAAATTATCGGTAACAGATAGTTTTGTGATAGGATAATTTGTAACGAGCAACAAGTAACAAAAGTAAATAAAGTGCAGCAAGGTGGCCCAATCCTTTTTGTAGCAAAGGACAAGCCTGGACAAACTCTTATATAGAGAAAAGCGTCCTCGAGGACACATGGGAATATCGTCAAGCTAGTTTCATCACATTCATATGATTCACGTTCGGTACTTTGATAATTTGGTATGTGGGTGGACCAGTGCTTAGGTACTGTCCATACTTGGACAAGCATCCCACTTATGATTAACCTCTATTGCAACCATCCTCAACTACAACAAAAGTATTAATGTAAACCTAACCATAGCATGAAACATATGGATCCAAATCAGCCCCTTACGAAGCAACACATAAACTAGGGTTTAAGCTTCTGTCACTCTAGCAACCCATCATCTACTTATTACTTCCCAATGCCTTCCTCTAGGCCCAAATAATTGTGAAGTGTCATGTAGTCGACGTTCACATAACACCACTAGAGGAGATACAACATACATCTCATCAAAATATCGAACGAATACCAAATTCACATGACTACTAATAGCAAGACTTCTCCCATGTCCTCAGGAACAAACGTAACTACTCACAAAGCATAAACATGTTCATAATCAGAGGGGTATTAATATGCATATAGGATCTGAACATATGATCTTCCACCAAATAAACCAACTAGCATCAACTACAAGGAGTAATTAACACTACTAGCAACCTACTAGCACCAATCCCGGACTTGGAGACAAGAATTGGATACAAGAGATGAACTAGGGTTTTGAGAGGAGATGGTGCTGATGAAGATGTTGATGGAGATTGCCCTCCCCGATGAGAGGAGCGTTGATGATGACGAAGGCGATGATTTCCCCCTTCAGGAGGGAAGTTTCCCCGGCAGAACAGCTCCGCCAGAGCCCTAGATTGGTTCTGCCTCGTGGCGGCGGAGTTTCGTCCGAGAAGATGGCCCCTTATTTTTTCCCATCGTAAGACTTCATATAGCAGAAGATGGCCACCGGAGAGCCACTAGGGGGCCCATGAGGTAGGGGGGCGTGCCCAGGGGGGTAGGGCGCGCCCCCACCCTCGTGGGCAGGGAGTGGCCCCCCTGGTGAATCTATTCCACTTAGTATTTTTTATATATTCTGAAAACGTCTTTCGTGAAGTTTCAGGACTTCTAGAGCTGTGCAGAATAGGTCTCTAATATTTGCTCCTTTTCTAGCCCAGAATCCCAGCTGCCGGCATTCTCCCTCTTTATGTAAACCTTGTAAAATAAGAGAGAATAGTCATAAGTATTGTGACGTAATGTGTAATAATAGCCCATAATGCAATAAATATTGATATAAAAGCATGATGCAAAATGGACGTATCAGCTGCCAGGACATTAGTCCATCTGTGGTTGAGCAGATCTTGGTCAGCTTGAAGCTATTGCTGCTTATTCTCTAGGCTTCTTGCATTGGCTATTAGCTGGCGCTTAAAGCACTCTTGTTCGAGGGGTTCCTCTGGCACGGTGAAATCTTCGTCTCCAAGGCTCATGTCATCCTCGGAGAGTGGTAGATAGTTGCTATCCTCCGAGTCTTCATTCCCTGCTTGAACTAGAGAGGAGAGTGGTAGATAGTTGCTGACGTCGACGCTTCGGTGGTATCTTAGGAGGTTCGTCCTCGACTAGATCTTTGTCATCATCGCCATCACATGTTTTAGGTGTGCCCACCATGTACACATCGTATGAGGAAGTGGCTGTCCAGCATCCCGTGAACAGCGGGTTTTGGACCCGCTCCTCTCTGGCATCGTCGTCCATACCGTCGATGTATTCAGAGGCGTAGTTGAGCATGCCGGTTAGATCGTCGACAGTGGCTATGAAGTGGGTGGCGGGCGGGAAGTAAAATTCCCTATTTTCAGCCCCCTAGTCTGGGTTGGGCGTAGTTAGGAAGCGGTTCCTCTGTGATGGCGATGGATCACATTAAGTCCACAACCTCGTTTAAGAGTGAGGTTTGGACGGGGACTGACGTTCCCTGGCCTAGCTTGCATGACGCAGACTTCGAGGGTTCTAAGCTAGTGTTCGGAGAAGAGTCCGGCTTTGTGATGACTGCTGGTGGCACTATCCTCTCTGGTTCTCCAGTGTTGAGCTCTATAGCCGCAGAGAGTCCGGCGGGCTCTAGACTCCCGTCTTCAGACCTGGTGACACGCTCCAGATCTAAGGCCGGAGTGGTGGTTGGAGCCGTGAACCCTTGGAAGATCAAGTATCCTTGGATATCAGTGACATAGTTCAGATTTCCAAAACTGATCTAGTGACTAGGAGTGTAGCTGTCGATCTGCTCTAGGTGGCCAACCGAGTTGGCGTGCAGTGCAAAGCCGCTGAGTACGAAGATCTGGCCGGGGGAGGGAGGAATCTCCTTACCGGCCGCATTGTTGTAGATGATCGATGGAGCCATCGAGCCTTTTGACAACGACACAACAAAACTCTCAATGAAAGCACCAACATCGATGTCAAAACCAGCAGATCTCGGGTAGGGGGTCCGGAACTATGCGTCTAAGGATCAAGGGTAACAGGAGGCAGGGGACATGATGTTTACCCAGGTTCAGGCCCTCTTGATGGAGGTAAAACCCTGCGTCCTGCTTGATTGACTTTGATGAGTATAGGGGTTACAAGAGTTGATCTACCACGAGATCGTAATGGCTAAACCCTAGATGTCTAGCCTGTGTGATTATGACTGCCTTCATGGACTAAACCCTCTGGTTTATATAGACACCAGAGGGGGCTAGGGTTATACAAAGTCGGTTTACAGAGAAAGGAGTCTTCATATCGGAACGCCAAGCTTGCCATCCACGCAAAGGAGAGTCCCACCCGGACACGGGAGAAAGTCTTCTATCTTGTATCTTCCCAGCCCATTAGTCTGGCCCATGTTACATAGCCCGGACACCCAAGGACCCCCTGTCGGTGCAGAACGACACCTATGGGATCACAAGAATCCCTACTACGGTTGGCGGGGCGCGGGGTCGTGAGAAGAGCGGATCTAACAGGTAGCACACGGTTCGTTTATCCAGGTTCGGGCCGCAAGGATGCGTAAAACCCTACTCCTGCTTTGGTGCATTGGATATCTGTGTTCTTGAGCTAGCTATGGGGCGTGTGGAGCTCCAAAAAGCTAAATCCTTCTCCGGCGCGGGGTCGTGAGAAGAGCGGATCTAACAGGTAGCACACGGTTCGTTTATCCAGGTTCGGGCCGCAAGGATGCGTAAAACCCTACTCCTGCTTTGGTGCATTGGATATCTGTGTTCTTGAGCTAGCTATGGGGCGTGTGGAGCTCCAAAAAGCTAAATCCTTCTCCTGGTCACCTCGGGCCTCCTTTTATAGGAAAAGGGGTTGCCGCAGTGGCACACAGGAGGTGGAAAGGGTACAGTGATGCGAGGTTATCCCTCGCCTTACCTGACAAGGCACCTTTAATGCGTCTCGCTTAGGTGTCCTTGCTTTATCGGGGACGGGGGAGAGATCTGCCTCGTTCGTCGCCGCTCCTTCTTGTGTCGACATGCACCCTGGCCAGTGACGCCTGCGATGCCACGTAGGTAGGTAGGCAGCTGAGGTGGCGCAGTGGTGGGTCTTCACGAAGATCTGCATGCCGCCATGCAGGTGCCTGCCCAGCTGGCTGGGTCGGCAGCTGCATGCATGCGGTGGTGGAGGCTCAGTCGGCGTGGGACTGGTGGTGGCCCTGCGAGGAAGACCACAAGGCCCCCGGCAAGTGCCTTGTCGGGGATGACAGCAGGCGCCTCGGCAAGGGCCTTGCCGGGGCTGCTAGAACTGTCTCCTAGCAAGGGTCTTGTCGGGGGAGTCCGCTTCGTCCCCTTTGCTCTTCGTGGTCTTAGCCTTGGCGTCGTAGTTCTCTCGAGCTTTGGTCTTACCTTGGCTCACCTCCCTTGCCTTGCTTGGTGTGGTGGTGCCCGTGGCTCAGACTGCCCGTGCACAGTTATAGGGGTACAAAAAGGTACCCCTCTTTTTGTACACCGACAGGAGCCCCCGGGCCTGGGCCAACCATAAGCGCAACAGGTTGTTTGGGCTAGGCCCAAAAACAGTGCGCGGGCAGGCGGGGCGGTATTTACCGTGGTAAGATTCTTCGCGCGCTGCGCTTCCCACGATTCCCGCGTGTGGCGCGGCGTGGGGAGGCGGGTGTGACATGGGCGGCATGCGTGGGGTTGGTTCCCGCAGGCATGCTCACACCACAGTTAATGTGAAAGGAGGTGGCCCGTGTTTTCCCCCATAAAAAAGGAATAACCGCGGGCGCGCTGCTCACTTTCTCCTCTTTCCTCGTGCCTTTTCCAATCTCAGAGCCGCCGTTTCCTCTCTTCCTTCCTTCCTAAGCTTCCGCCGTCGCCCGCCGTCGTTGCTTCGCCATCCCCCTTCCTTAGCCCTCTAAACTTCTTGGCGCCATGGCGCCCAAATCCGCCAAGGCAAGGGGGTGGCTAAGGCGCTGGGACTGTGGAGCCGCCGGAGAGCGCGCTGTTGGGGGACCGGACGAAGTCCGCCTTTTTCTTCCCCTCGACGGTTGATGTTCAAGAGCTCCGGGCCTCCTTCAGGCCCCTATGGGGAGCGAAGACGGGGGAGATAATTCGGGACACCCGGCGACGCGCGTCATTCCTGCTGCTTGCGCCGATCCTGCTCCAAATCGGTATCCCTTTTTCGTCGATTATCTTTCTTGCGGGTTATGCCCCCTTTCTCCGATTTCTTCTGCGACATTATGCACACCTTCGGCTTTCGCCTCTTGGATTTTACTCCGAATGCGGTGGCGTGCATGGCTTTCTTCGCGCATCTTTGCGAAGGCTTTGCCGGGGTGCAGCCCAACACGGCGCCTCTTCGCCATTACTTCTAATTTGGGACACCCGGCGACGCGCGTCAGCCCTGCTGCTTGCGCCGATCCTGCTCCAAATCGGTATCCCTTTTTCGTCGATTATCTTTCTTGCGGGTTATGCCCCCTTTCTCCGATTTCTTCTGCGACATTATGCACACCTTCGGCTTTCGCCTCTTGGATTTTACTCCGAATGCGGTGGCGTGCATGGCTTTCTTCGTGCATCTTTGCGAAGGCTTTGCTGGGGTGCATCCCAACACGGCGCTCTTCCGCCGTTACTTCTTCCCTCGGATCCAGCCGGGAGGTGCCGTCTCTGGTTGCGTCACCTGGATCCCAAGATCCAAGGGGGCGTACCCGGACGGTGCCGTGAAGGAGAGGTGGGAGGAATGGCGTGGCCGGTGGTGCTGGATTGAGGATGAAAACCCGCCGGAATTCTGCAAGGTCCGCCGAGTGCCGCCGGTCCGTGGCAGCGATTGGAGCGATGTCGACGCCGTTGATGGGAGGCTCATTGTCGCCACCACCAGGATTCTCCGGCTCACCCGGGCTGGACTCACCCTTGAGATGATCGGGGCGGACTTCATTCATCGTCGGATTGCCCCGTTGCACAACAAGGGGAGGCCAGCTTGGCTCTTTACGAATCCGGCTGACATTATGCGACTCCGCCCCGGCCTCGATCACAACTTCACAGTGCTGGCACATGCCCACTTCTGCCAGCGGCTTTTCCAGCTTGATGTGGGTCGCGATGGCGAGGTCAAGAGGACCGGCAAGGCCGCGAGGGCTGCCGCAAAGGTTGGCAAGGCCCTCAAGGGGCCGTTTTTCAAGCTGCCAGCGGGGGTGGTCCCGTTGTGCAACAATTCGCGTCAGTCTGAGATCATCGCCATGATGCCGGACTGTAATGCGCACGGCCCTGTCCCGAGCTGGGAGGAGCCGAAGGACGCGGATGTGTAGCAATTCTTTGACACCCTGATCGAGGTGTATGTCAATGCTGACGCCGAGCGGTGGCCTGTCATGGACACCACCCAGGCAAAGATGGACTACATCGCCACTAGGGCGAGGGAGGCACAACTTGCCATGGAGGCCGGCAGTGCCGGGGGTGTGGAGGACAAGGCCGCAACGGCTGCGGAGGAAGAGGAGCTCACCCGGTGGGCGACGGCCTCCAGGGAGGTCAGCAGCGCCGACATTGGAGCCCCGCTTGTCGAAGACGCGGCTGACGAGTCATCATCGGAGGAGGACGTGGCGGCAGGCTCGACCCCAACCAAGGGAAGAGGGCGAGTCCTGCTATGGGCTGACTCCGACGAGCCGGTTCGGCCCGGCAGGGCTACGTGGCCTCAATTGACCCTGGAGGGGTCTGGGCGCCACACGAGGGCCACAGCAGCCAAGAGGCTGACGAAGGCCGCTGAGAAGAAGAAGACAACAACCCCTTCCTCATCTGGGCGTGCACAAACACCGCCGTCTTCGCCTCCTCCGGTAGATGTCGACTCGGATGTTGACGCGGAGGTCACTTTTGATCTCGGGCCTCTCAGCCCGAAGAGGAAAAGGAAAGTGGCGGAGGAAGAGGAGATAGATGACGGGTAAGTACTCCGTCCCTTACTGCCATATCCATTCCCCGGAATCAAGTCACTTATCTTGATCCATTTTTGCTTTTGTAGGGATGCAGAGATGTTGGCCCAGAGGGTGAAGAGGGCGAAGGCCTCGGCGAGCAGTCAGCCCCCGGCTATGGCTTCAAAGACGCCACTGGTGGTGTTGAGCAGTCCGGACAGCAGCCCCCGACACAGCCCCCAGCGTAAGTTCGTCACCCTCCTCTTACTCGACATGTGGTAGGCGTTCGATGCTATGGTGTTGACCTTGCCGGGTTTGCAGGAGGGGAGCGGCAGCAGGAGGAGCCGCAGAGGGCTACCCCCAACACACCACCCCCATTGACTACGCAGCCACGAGGGGCGTCCCCGGCAAGGGCATCAAGCACGGAGCCCACACTAATGGAGGAAGAGGGGAACTTGGGCGCTGGTGACTCTGCCACAGCGCCGGATGCTGGCGGGGAGGGGACTTCTGCTTCACAGCCTGGCACTGGTGAGTCGCCTGTCCTCCGTCTCCGTTTTTCCTTTATTCTTTTTCTTGGCTTCAGTGCTCCCATTACTACCCAGGCCCTCCTTCAATAGGTATGGAGGACGTGGATACTGTTGTTGGGAACGTTGCTGAGGAGGCCGCCAGGGATGCTGACGAGGTCGCCGCTGATGAGGCCGCCAAGGATGCTGCTGAGGACACCGCTGCGGGGGCCGCCAAGGCGACCGGCGAGGCTTCTACCGAGGGCGCCAACGGTGGGCCTGCCGGGGAAGCCGCAAGGCCACTACCGAGGAGGAGGTGGCTGATGATCAGCCTCCCTCCTCCTCAACGTCGGGCCCCGGCAGGTATCTGAAGGTGGGCGACGATCTCTTCGTCCATCTCCCAGGGGCATCAAGTTCCCGGGCGCCCGCCGAAGGGGATGTCTTTGACGGCGAGGTGCTTGCCGCCACCGGGCTCGAGGTTGTCGGTGAGCCAGGCGTTGGCGGTGATGGTTCTCCAGAAGAGCAGGTTTTCCGCGCCATGGGGGCCAACTTCTGAAAACTCCACGCGCTCTACCGTGTCCGTCTGGACAAGGTTAAGTCCAGGACGGCAACGGTGGACCAGGCGGAGGTGGATTTCAAGGTGCGTGTTGCTGAGACGCAGACCTGGTTCCACCAGACTCGCGAGGAGCAGAGGGCCTTTCAGGAGGAATTGACCAAGCGCAATGTCGAGCTCACCATGAAGATGGCTGACATCGAGAAGGCCCAGGAACAGGCGACGAACTTGGCTGCCGCGGCCGAGGCCGTCTGGAACCAGCATCAAGCCGCGCTGGATTCCCAGGAAGAGGACCTCACCGTGCGTGAGGCGAAGCTTGCTGCAGCGCTCCGTGGCAAGGATGAGGAGCTCGAGGCCCTTGTCGCGCGGCAGACTCGCGAGCTGGAGCAGAGGCACAAGGAGGCACTCGATGCCCAGGCTCTGGCCCATGCCGGCAAAGTAAGGGAGTTGGAGGTGGCGCAGGACGAGCTGAAGGAGCATGCCCTCAAGCTGTCCAACGAGAAGAGCACGCTCAATAGCGCCTTGGTGGAGGCACAAGGAGCGGTCATCAGCAGGGCTGGGGAGCTCTCCGAAGCGCAAAACTCCATCAGAGATCTCAAGCTGAAGCTGGAGGATCTCGAGAAGATGTTGTCGGAGAGCAGGGCTCGGGAGGAGACCTTGACCAGGAGTCTGGAGGAGGAGAAGCAGCTGCGGGCGAACGAGGCCACCTCCCACCAGGATTATGTGGCAGGCGAGAACAGATCGATCAGCCGTCTGGAGGAGGTTGCCGGCAGGGTCACCTCGCAGTTGGCCACCATGGGGATGCCAAACGTGAGGTACGCCCCTGAGCGCAGCGGGACCGTCAACACCAAGCTGACCCTGTTCTTTGAGGGCGTCCTCGGAGCCTTGGCTTATCTTCACTCCAACCGATCGGCCACGTTGGCCGGGGAAGCCCGGCGACTTTGCCGGGGGGTCATGACCAAGGTCCTCACCAAGATGGCGTACTGGAATCCCGACCTCGACTTCGGTGCCGTGATGGATAGCTTGCCGGAGGGTATTGACCTCACAGTGCTCAAGGAGCGCATCAAGCCCGTCATCAGTAGCATCGACGAAATCAAGAGGGTGGAAGGCCAGCGCCGGGATTAGGCATCCCGTTCTTCACCGCCGCTGCAGGTTCACGACCAAGACAAATTTCATCTTTAGTTAGAACCGCAGCAATGATGTGATGTAATATAACTTTGTAGTACTTTTAATTTCATGCACGTTATTTCCCCGTTCGATTCCTCTTTGTATGCGTGCCCTACACCGATTGGGTAGGCTCGCCGGCGCAGAAGCCCCTAGCGGCGTTTTGGGGACGGATCCCCATGGGCCTGCTGGGTACGCGTGCTGCCGGACGAGCCACCTTTCCATTTCGAACGCGACCGCTCGAACTGTCGAGCTTGACTCGAGTCAGAATCGAGAGCATTGTTGGTCGCGGAAGGCTACTTTGCCATTCTCGACGCAGCCGCTTGAGTTGTTGAGCGGACTCGAAATAGGGCAAGGGCGTTGCCGATCGTGGGAGAGCCCCCTGGCGTGCAAGTTTCTCATACAAAGGCGTGACATCTCCGGGGGGGATAACCTCATATAAAAAGGATAGAACAAATAAGGGTTCAGTGCAACTTAGCTTCTGTTTGTAGTCGCTCGAGCGCTGATCTTCTGGCCTCCTTCCCTCTCCCAGAGCCACGAAGACGAAGGAGTGCGGGGCTGATTGCTAGAGCCGATTCTCGCAACTGCCCCCCTACCTGGCGTGCCAGAGATGTCGGTGCGGAACGACACCTATGGGATCACAAGAATCCCTACTACGGTTGGCGGGGCGCGGGGTCGTGAGAAGAGCGGATCTAACAGGTAGCACACGGTTCGTATATCCAGGTTCGGGCCGCAAGGATGTGTAAAACCCTACTCCTGCTTTGGTGGATTGGATATCGGTGTTCTTGAGCTAGCTATGGGGTGTGAGGAGCTCCAAAAAGCCGAATCCTTCTCCTGGTCCCCCCGGGCCTCCTTTTATAGGAAAAGGGGTTGCCAAAGTGGCACACAGGAGGTGGAAAGGGTACAGTGATGCGAGGTTATCCCTTGCGTTACATGACAAGGCGCCTTTAATGCGTCTTGCTTAGGTGTCCTTGCTTTATCGGGGACGGGGGAGAGATCTGCCTCGTCCGTCGCCGCTCCTTCTTGTGTCGACACGCACCCTGGACAGCGACGCCTGCAATGCCACGTAGGTAAGCAGGCAGCTGAGGTGGCAAAGTGGTGGGTCTTAATGAAGATCTGCATGCCGCCATGCAGGTGCCTGCCCAGCTGGCTGGGTCGGCAGCTGCATGCATGCGGTGGTGGAGGCTCAGTCGGCGTGGGCCTAGTGGTGGCCCTGCGGGTGTCCTCGGCAAGGGCCTTGCCGGGGCCCCGGCAAGGGTCTTGTCGAGGCGCCTGCTGTCATCCCCGGCAAGGCGCTTGCTGGGGGCCTTGTGGTCTTCCTCGGCTGGGATCCCGCCAAGGGTTGTCGTCTCCTTAGTGCGTATCTGATCTTGAATGTCTTCACGAAGATCTGCATGCTGCCACAGGGATGTCTCCCGAATTCTTGCCCTTTGGGGGCAGCGGACTCAAGGGTGATTCGCTCCGTAGGCGCGGGACGAGTCGCCGCGGCAAGGGTCTTGCCGGGGGAGTCTGCTTCGTCCCCTTTGCTCTTCGTGGTCTTGGCCTTGGCGTCGTAGTTCTCTTGATCTTTGGTCTTACCCTGGCTCACCTCCCTTGCCTTGCTTGGTGTGGTGGTGCCCGTGGCTCAGACTGCCCGTGCACAGTTATAGGGGTACAAAAAGTGTACCCCTCTTTTTGTACACCGACACCCCCTAATCCAGGACTCCCTCAATAGCGCCGAAGCAATCAATCGCCTGAGTGTGTCGCACCCCCACTTTATATAGGCGTCCATCGCGGGCTCAACACTTGGGCCTCACACGGACCCTAAAGCCCAAAATCTGTTCGGCCTGGATCCGAGTCCGAGTAGGATCACTTTTGACTCATGGAGTCAGACCGGGCCTCACAGGTTCCTTCCCGTAAGCGCGCGACCCCTTAGGTTCTCCCTCACTTGGTCGCGAGTCATATCACATCCGACTCGGCTGGTAGGTAGCAGCCTCTAGCAAAGCGTGCCGACTCCAAGTGTCCGATGAAGCTGGTTAGGCGAACCCGTACATCACACTACTATTCCCTTTGACACACGATATATGTTGTCGGGCTCAAGGCGAGTCTATCATCCTTGTGATAGCCCGACCTCTTTCTCGTTCCAGTGATGTCGACCACAAACCAGATTATCTCGTAATCCTAATTGCATGGCCATGCTTATCTTGGTCGGATCACACGAGGGGCCTAGAGTATATCTCTCCTGATCGGAGGGGCAAATCCCATCTTGCTCGACCATGTCTCGCAGCATGGGTCTGGAAAAGCCCGAAACCTACCTTTGTAACTACCTAGTCACGTAGTAGCATTTGGTTGGCCTAGAGCAAGTCTGTCACCATCCCGAGTACATGCGCCAGCTCAGGTCTTAGGACATAGTGTTGGGTAACGTAGCATGCAATTTCAAAATTTCCCTACGATCACGCAAGATCTATCTAGTAGATGCATAGAAACGAGAGCGGAGAGTGTGTCCACGTACCCTCCTAGACCGAAAGCAGAAGAGTTTAGTAACACGGTTGATGTAGTCGAACGTTTTCGCGATCCAAATGATCCTAGTACCGAACGTACGGCACCTCCGCGTTCAGCACACGTTTAGCTCGATGATGTCCCTCGAGCTCTTGATCCAGTTGAGGACGAGGGAGAGTTTCTCAGCACGACAACATGTTGACGGTGATGATGAAGTTACTGGCGCAGCGCTGCGCCTAAGCACTACAACGATATGACCGAGGTGTGTAACTGTGGAGGGGGGCACCGCACACGGCTAAGACAATTGATCTTGTGTGTTCGAGGGTGCCCCCCTGCCCCGTATATAAAGGAGGAGAGGGGGAGGCTGGTCGGCCCCTGTAGGGCGCGCCGGAGAGAGGAGTCCTACTAGGACTCCAAGTCCTAGTAGGATTCCACTTGGTGGAAGGGGGAAGAAGGAAAGGAGAAGGGGAAGGGAAGGAAAGGGGGGCGCCGCCCCCTTCCCCTAGTCCAATTCGGACTGCAAGGGGTGCGCGGCCAGCCCCTTGTGGCCCTTCTCTCTTCCCACTAAGGCCTATGAAGGCCCATTAGTTCCCGCGGGAGGTTCCGATAACCCTCCGGCACTCCGATAGTTACCCGGTACCTCTCGGAACTCATCCGGTGTCCGAATAACATTGTCCAATATATCAATCTTACGTCTTGACCACTTCGAGACTCCTCGTCATGTCCGTGATCTCATCCGGGACTCCGAACAAACTTCAGTCATCAAATCACATATAACTCATAATACAAATCGTCATCGAACGTTAAGCGTGTGGATGATAACCCACAAGTATAGGGGATCACAATAATTTTTGAGGGTAGAGTATTCAACCCAAATTTATTGACTCGACACAAGGGGAGCCAAAGAATATTCTCAAGTATTAGCAGTTGAGTTGTCAATTCAACCACACCTGAAAGACTTAATATCTGCAGCAAAGTAGTATGGAAGTAACGGTAACAGTGGCAAAAGTAATAGTTGTAGTTTTTGTAGCAATCGTAACAATGGCAACGGAAAAGTAACTAAGCAAAGATCAATATGTGAAAAGATCGTATGCAAGGGATCAATGATGGATAATTATGTCGGATGCGATTCCTCATGCAACAGATATAACACAGGGTGACACACAACTAGCTCTAGTTCATCAATGTAATGTAGGCATGTATTCCGAATATAGTCATACGTGCTTATGAAGAAGAACTTGAATGACATCTTTTGTCCTACCTTCCCGTGGCAGCGGGGTCCTATTGGAAACTAAGGGATATTAAAGCCTCCTTTTAAAAGAGTACTGGACCAAAGCATTAACACTTAGTGAATACATGAACTCCTCAAACTACGGTCATCACAGGGAGTGGTCCCGATTATTGTCACTTTGGGGTTGCATATCAAAACACATAGTAGGTGCCTATTGACTTGCACGATAGGATCAAGAACTCACATATATTCATGAAAACATGATAGGTTCAAATTTGAAATCATGGCACTCGGGCCCTAGTGACAAGCATTAAGCATAGCAAAGTCATAGCAACATCAATCCTAGAACATAATGGATACTAGGGATCAAACCCTAACAAAACTAACTCGATTACATGGTAAATCTCATCCAACCCATCACCGTCCAGCAAGCCTACGATGAGATTACTCACGCACGGCGATGAGCATCATGAAATTTGTGATGGAGGATGGTTGATGATGACGATGGCGACGGATTCCCCTCTCCGGAGCCCCGAATGGACTCCAGATCAGCCCTCTCGAGGAAGATTGGGGCTTGGCGGCGGCTCTATATCGTAAAACGTGATGAATCCTTCTCCCTGATTTTTTTATCCCCGAAAGTGAGTATATGGAGTTGGGGTTGAGGTCGGTGGAGTCCCAGGGGGGCCATGAGGCAGGGGGCATGCCCCCTGGGGGGGCTACACCATCGTGGACAAGGTGTGGGCCCCCTGATGCTGATTCTTTCGCCAGTGTCGGCGTGCTGGGAACGGGGGTCCCCAGACTTGCCTACCCGCGGCCCACAGCATGGCTCCACCAGCAGCCCTGTATGGCCCATCTTCACGAGCAAACACTCAAGAGCCTCGCGAGGGGCCAAGCCTCGCGAGGCAGATGATGCAAGACCTCCTCGAGGGCGGCCTCACCAGGCTGGCTCGCGAGGGGCAGAGAGATCAAGGCAAGGGGCACCTCATGAGGTTCCTGTGATGCAAGCCATGACGACCAGGGTCAGGCAGGCGCCAGCGCATGCAGTGTCCTCATTTCCTCTTTGGTGCTAAAGAGGCAAGCGCGGGCGAGGAGTCCCGAGGTAGCAGGCAAAGGTTTCCATATCGGTGTAACGAGACCAAGACCAGCATGACAGCAGGACGGAGGTCACCGTGGAGCCCAGGATAGCGTCATCACCAGAGCCTTTGGCAGGCGAAGACCATCTTTTGTCAGGATAGCTTGTACTAGCTGACCCCCTTCAAATTGGCCGTCGTGGGATCCCTTCCCGCCTAATATTTGGGAGCAGGACCCGAGCCTCTATATATAGGACTAGCCACCATCGTGGAGGGGGGATCACATCTTTGACCGGATCCACTCCACTGAGGCAACCATACAAACTCACCAAGCACAAGAGCACCTCTCCTTAGGAGGCTGTTCTTCCCTGGTAACTGTTCATCCTCAGCCCAAGAGGCAATCCACCACACCACACTGGAGTAGGGTATTACACCACGTCGGTGGCCCGAACCAGTATAAATCTTGTGTCCCTTTGTTCTGCGAGTTCGACGCACTAAGCCTTGAGATTGCGGTGAGGGCGTGAGCTAGAGGGAGGAGAGATCTTCATGCGCACCCCAGTGTTTGAACCTCAAGGGTTTTGCCGGAACCCGAAATCCGACATTTGGCGCGCCAGGTAGGGGGTGCGCCGAAGCTCCGCCTCTCCGCTTGCCTCGTCCAGCTTCATGGCGGACACCACCCCTCCGGTTAGGCCGGCGTGCGCCTGCGGACGCGCCGCGGGCGTCTGGGCCTTCACCCACACCTTGCGGCAGGTGCGGTGGTCGTGCAAGTTCAAGCTAGAGATGCCACCCCACTATGATGGCGCGGCAGATCCAGCGGCCTTCCTGCAGGCATATGAGGAGGCCGTCCTCAAAGCCGGAGGCGACGACCAGGTCATGGCCAATTGGTCCCCCCTGGCCCTGGCCGTCGCGCCATGCGCCTGGCTGCTCAGCTTGCCGGGATCTTTTGTGACCTCCTGGGAGGAGCTGCGCGGTCTCTTCATCGCGCGCTTTGCGACATCGGTGCTCCTCGCCGTCGCGGCCCTCCTCGGCGGCTCGCAAGCACCACCCTCGGGCCATCACAATAAGCCGTTCTTTCGCCAAATTGGCATCGCCTCCGCATGGCAAGGAGCTCCCCCGGGTTGGGCGGAGCCCAAGGACGACCTTACCTTCAACACGGGGGATCAACCCGCCTCCACCATCGGCTCGGGCGTGCTCCCTATGCGGTGCATGCCCACCATCTGCAGTGTAGTTGTCACCAAGACCCTCATCGATGGCGGCGCCGGTCTCAACGTGCTCTCTGTGGAGGCTTTCAGGCTTCTTCATGTACCACTCCAATGGCTCCGACCCAGAAAGCCCTTCTCCAACGGCTCCGACCCAGCATCTCTAGCGGCGCTCAAGTGCGCCCTCAAAACCGCTGCGGTGGCACGACCGGCCAACGAGGCTACCCCAGGGGCTAAGGAGGCCGCACCAGCAAAGAAGAAGCAGTTGTTCACTCAAGATCGGGCCGAATACAAGTAGGTGGGGGTCGAGGAAGATGGGTCCTCAGGAGCCACCTTCACCATAGGCGCCAACCTCGACCCAAATGAAGAGGAGGCACTGGTGAGGTTCTTGTGCACGAACAAGGATGTGTTTGCCTGGGAACCCAAGCAGCTAGTAGGGTCCCGAGAGGGGTGATCGAGCATCACTTGAGGGTGTGCCCCAATGTGCGCCCTGTGAAGCAGAAAGCACGGTGACAATCCACGGAGAAGCAGTCCTTCATCATGTAGGAAACCCGCAAGTTGGAGGCGGCGAGTGTCATTCGCGATGTTCGGTACCCGGAGTGGCTGGCGAACCCTGTCGTTGTGCCAAAGAAAGGTGGGAAGGAGCGCATGTGTTTTGACTTCACCAACCTCAACAAGGCTTGCCCCCAAGATCCGTTCCCACTTCCGTGCATCGACCAGATCGTTGCCTCCACCACCGAATGCGACCTGCTGTGCTTCCTGGACGCGTTTTCAGGTTATCACCAGATCAAGATGGCAGTGGAAGATGTGGAGAAGACGACCTTCCTGACCCCGTGTGGTGTGTACTGCTACACTTGCATGCCGTTCGGGCTGCGCAACGCAGGCGCAACCTTCCAACGGCTGATGCACATCGTCTTGGGCCAGCAGCTCAGGAGGAACGCGGAGGCCTACGTCGATGGCATTGTGGTAGAATCTCGGGAGGCAAGGACCTTGATTCAAGACCTGGAGGAGACCTTCGCAAGCCTGCGCCAGGTAGACCTACGGCTCAACCTAGAAAAGTCTGTGTTCGGTGTCCCCTCTGGCAAGCTGCTGGGCTTCCTCGTGTCCCACAGGGGGATCGAGGCTAACCCAGAGAAGGTCAAGGCGATAGAACACATGAGCCTACCACAAACCCTCAAGGAAACGCAGAAGCTTGCAGGCTGCATGACCTCACTGGGGCGCTTCATCTCCAAGCTGGGAGAGCGCGCCATGCCATTCTTCAAGCTGATGAAGAAGAAGGGCCCGTTCGAGTGGACCCTAGAAGCTGACCAAGTGTTCCAAGACCTCAAGAGATACCTGACCAGTCCTCCGGGGATGGTGGCGCCTCGCCCTATCGAGCCCCTGGTGCTTTACCTTGCCGCCACCCCCTACTCCGCTAGCGCAACCCTAGTGGTGGTTCGGGAAGAGCGCTAGGCCAAGGGGCTGTCGTGCTGTGCCGCACCACCAGCCGAGGCGATGTAGGACCTGGAGGATGCCACAAGGGTTGTAGCAATGCCAACGAGTGACCAGGCCCAGCAAGGCAGCATTCGCGGGCCGACAGAGGCCCTAGCAGGCGATCAGGCTCTTGGGGTCCCGTCATCTCAGGAGACGCCCCAACTACCGGTAGGCCCAAGCTCCGTCGACGTTCCCACCCTCGTCGAGCACCCAGTGTATTTCGTCAGCACGGTACTGCGGGATGCAAGCACACGGTACCCCATGCCCCAGAAGATCTTGCTCGCACTCTTGGTGGCCTCGCGTAAACTGCGGCACTACTTCTAAGGTCACCCAATCAAGGTTGTCTCGGCCTACCCGCTGGAGAGGGTACTCAGGAGCCCCAACGCTGCTGGGAGGGTCACTGAATGGAACATCGAGGTGCAAGCATTCCAGCTGGAGTTCAGCACAACTAGGGTCATCAAGGGGGCCGCGCTTGCCGACTTCGTGGCAGAATGGACTGACGCCCCGAGGTTTGAAGCAGGTGAGGACCGATCCCTCTCGCCAGGAAGTGAAGCACCAGATGGCTGGGTCATGTATTTCGATGGCGCATTCGCACGCTAGGGCACGGGGGCTGGAGCAGTGCTCATCTCGCCTACTCAGGACAAGCTCTACTACGCCGTGTAGCTCTGCTTCCAGTAGGGCGAGAAGGTCTCCAACAATATCGTGGAGTACGAAGGCCTCATCACCGGCCTCAAGGACGCGGTGGCCCTGGGGGTGAAGTGCCTCACCATCAAGGGCGACTCGCAGTTCCTCGTCAACTTCTCCAACAAGGTATATGAGCCGAAGGACGAGCACATGGAGGCATACCTCGCGGAGGTATGAAAAATGGAAAAGCATTTCTTGGGTCTAGAGTTGTAGCACGTACCCTGTGGAACCAACCAGGAGGCCGACGACATCGCCAAAAGGGCGTCCAAGCGACAGCCCCAAGATCCTGGCGTCTTTGAGGAGCGGCTCTTCAAGATGTCGACAACACCTCCGCTTTCAGGGCCGGCGCCGCCTCAGGAGGAGCTCCCCCAACCACCTGTCTCGGGAGCCCCGGCCTGCGGCCCGACCTCGGGAGCGCGCCTACTCCTGGCGCTCGAGCCTCAGGAGGGCTGCTGGACCAAGTGTTGGAAATATGCCCTAGAGGCAATAATAAAATGGTTATTATTATATTTCCTTGTTCATGATAATTGTCTATTGTTCATGCTATAATTGTGTTATTCGGAAATCGTAATACATGTGTGAATATATAGACCACAACATGTCCCTAGTGAGCCTCTAGTTGACTAGCTCGTTGATCAATAGATAGTCATGGTTTCCTAACTATGGACATTAGATGTCATTGATAACGGGATCACATCATTAGAAGAATGATGTGATGGACAAGACCCAATCTTAAGCATAGCACAAGATCGTGTAGTTCGTCTGCTAGAGCTTTTCTAATGTCAAGTATCATTTCCTTAGACCATGAGATCGTGTAACTCCCGGATGCCGTAGGAGTGCTTTGGGTGTACGAAATGTCACAACGTAACTGGGTGACTATAAAGGTATACTACAGGTATCCCCGAAAGTATCTGTTGGGTTGACGCGGATCGAGACTAGGATTTGTCACTCCGTAGAGAGGTATCTCTGGGACCACTCAGTAATGCATCATCATAATGAGCTCAATGTGACCAAGTGGTTGGTCACGGGATCATGCATTATGGTACGAGTAAAGTGACTTGTCGGTAACGAGATTGAACGAGGTATTGGGATACCGACGATCGAATCTCGGGCAAGTAACGTACCGATTGACAAAGGGAATTGAATACAGGATTGATTGAATCCTTGACATCGTGGTTCATCCGATGAGATCATCGTGGAACATGTGGGAGCCAACATGGGTATCCAGATCCCGATGTTGGTTATTGACCGGAGAGTCGTCTCGGTCATGTCTACGTGTCTCCCGAACCCGTAGGGTCTACACACTTAAGGTTCGGTGACGCTAGGGTTGTAGAGATATTAGTATGCGGTAACCCAAAAGTTGTTCGGAGTCCCGGATGAGATCCCGGACGTCACGAGGAGTTCCGGAATGGTCTGGAGGTGAAGATTTATATATAGGAAGTCTAGTTTCGGCCATCGGGAAAGTTTCGGGGGTAATCGGTATTGTACCGGGACCACCGGAAGGGTCCCGGGGGTCCACCGGGTGGGGCCACCTATCCCGGAGGGCCCCATGGGCTGAAGTGGGAGGGGAACCATCCCCTGGTGGGCTGGTGCACCCCCCATGGGCCTCCCCTGCGCCTAGGGTTGGAAACCCTAGGGGTGGGGGGCGCCCCACTTGGCTTGGGGGGCAAGTCCCCCTTGGCCGCCGCCCCCCTTGGAGATCCCATCTCCTAGGGCCGACGCCCCCCTAGGGGCCCTATATATAGTGGGGGGAGGGAGGGCAGTCGCACCCAAGTCCCTGGCGCCTCCCTCTCCCCCCGTGACACCTCTCCCTCTCGTTGGTGCTTGGCGAAGCCCTGCCGAGATCACCGCTGCTTCCACCACCACGCCGTCGTGCTGCTGGATCTCCATCAACCTCTCCTTCCCCTTGCTGGATCAAGAAGGAGGATACGTCTTCCCAACCGTACATGTGTTGAACGCGGAGGTGCCGTCCGTTCGGCGCTCGGTCATCGGTGATTTGGATCATGGCGAGTACGACTCCATCAACCCCGTTCTCTTGAACGCTTCCGCTCGCGATCTACAAGGGTATGTAGATGCACTCCCCTCTCCCTCATTGCTAGATGAATCCATAGATTGATCTTGGTGATGCGTAGAAAATTTTAAAATTCTGCTACGATCCCCAACTGTGGCATCATGAGCTAGGTCTATGCGTAGTTGCTATGCACGAGTAGAACACAAGTTGTGGGTGTTGATTTTTTCAATTTACTTGCTGTTACTAGTCTTATCTTGATTTGGCGGCATCGTGGGATGAAGCGGCCCGGACCGACCTTACACGTACGCTTACGTGAGACTGGTTCCACCGACTGACATGCACTAGTTGCATAAGGTGGCTAGCGGGTGTCTGTCTCTCCCACTTTAGTCGGATCGGATTCGATGAAAAGGGTCCTTATGAAGGGTAAATAGAAATTGGCATATCACGTTGTGGTTTTGGCGTAGGTAAGAAACGTTCTTGCTAGAAACCTATAGCAGCCACGTAAAAACTTGCAAAAACAATTAGAGGACGTCTAACTTGTTTTTGCAGCATGTGCCATGTGATGTGATATGGCCAAAAGGATGTGATGAATGATATATGTGATCTATGAGATTGATCATGTTCTTGTAATAGGAATCACGACTTGCATGTCGATGAGTATGACAACCGGCAGGAGCCATAGGAGTTGTCTTAATTTATTTATGACCTGCGTGTCAACATAAACGTCATGTAATTACTTAACTTTATTGCTAAACCGTTAGCCATAGTAGTAGAAGTAATAGATGACGAGATAACTTCATGAAGACACAATGATGGAGATCATGGTGTCATCCTGGTGACAATGATGATCATGGCTCCCCGAAGATGGAGATCAAAAGGAGCAAATGATATTGGCCATATCATGTCACTATTTGATTGCATGTGATGTTTATCATGTTTTACATCTTATTTGCTTAGAACGACGGTAGCTTAAATAAGATGATCCCTCACATAATTTCAAGAAAGTGTCCCCCCTAACTGTGCACCGTTGCGATGGTTCGTTGTTTCGAAGCACCACGTGATGATCGGATGTGATAGATTCTAACATTCGAATACAATGGGTGTAAGCCAGATTTACACACGCAATACACTTAGGTTGACTTGACGAGCCTAGCATGTACAGACATGGCCTCGGAACACGGAAGACCGAAAGGTCGAACATGAGTTGTATAGAAGATACGATCAACATGAAGATGTTCACCGATGATGACTAGACCGTCTCACGTGATGATCGGACACGGCCTTGTTGACTCGGATCATGTATCACTTAGATGACTAGAGGGATGTCTGTCTGAGTGGGAGTTCATTAAATAATTTGATTAGATGAACTTACTTATCATGAACTTAGTCTAAAATCTTTGCAATATGTCTTGTAGATCAAATGGCCCACGCTAACGTTACCCTCAACTTCAACACGTTCCTAGAGAAAACCAAGCTGAAAGACGATGGCAACAACTAAACGGACTGGGTCCGTAACCTGAGGATTATCCTCATAGCTGCCAGGAAAGCATATGTCCTAGATGCACAGCCAGGTGAAGCACCTGTTTTCCCTGCAGAACAAGACGTTATGAACGCTTGGTAGACACGTAGTGATGATTACTCCCTGGTTCAGTGCAGCATGCTTTACAGCTTAGAACCGGGGCTCCAAAAGCATTTTGAGCAACACGGAGCATATGAGATGTTCCAAGAGCTGAAAATGGTTTTCCAAGCTCACGCCCGGGTCGAGAGATATGAAGTCTCTGACAAGTTCTATAGTTGTAAGATGGAGGAGAACAGTTCTGTCAGCAAGCACATACTCAAAACGTCTGGGCTGCATAACCGCTTGTCTCAGCTAGGAGTTAATCTCTCGGATGATGCGGTCGTTGACAGAATCCTTCAGTTGCTCCCACCTAGCTACAAGAGCTTTGTGATGAACTTCAATATGCAGGGGATGGAAAAGACCATTCCCGGGGTATATTCAATGCTGAAATCAACCGAGGTGGAAATCAAAAAGGAACATCAAGTGTTGATGGTGAATAAAACCACTAAGTTCAAGAAAGGCAAGGGTAAAAAGAACTTCAAGAAGGACGACAAGGGAGTTGCCGCTCCCGGTAAGCAAGCTGCCGGGATGAAGTCAAAGAATGGACCCAAGCCTGAGACTGAGTGCTTTTATTGCAAGGGAAACGGTCACTGGAAGCGGAATTTCCCCAAGTACTTAGCGGAAAAGAAGGCCGGCAATACCAAAGATATATGTGATATACATGTTATTGATGTGTACCTTACCAGTGCTCGTAGTAGCTCCTGGGTATTTGATACCGGTGCAGTTGCTCATATTTGTAACTCAAAACAGGAACTGCGGAATAAACGGAGACTGGCGAAGGACGAGGTGACGATGCGCGTCGGGAATGGTTCCAAGGTAGATGTGATCACCGTCGGCACGCTACCTCTGCATTTACCTACGAGATTAGTTTCAAACCACAATAATTGTTATTTAGTACCAGCTTTGAGCATGAACATTGTATCTGGATCTCGTTTAATGCGAGATGGCTACTCATTTAAATCTGAGAATAATGGTTGTTCTATTTATATGAGAGACATGTTTTATGGTCATGCCCCGCTGGTCAATGGTTTATTCTTATTTAATCTCGAACGTGATGTTACACACATTCATAGTGTGAATGCCAAAAGATGTAAGGTTGATAATGATAGTCCCACATACTTGTGGCACTGCCGCCTTGGTCACATTGGTGTCAAACGCATGAAGAAACTCCATGCAGATGGACTTTTGGAGTCTCTTGATTATGAATCATTTGACACGTGCGAACCATGCCTCATGGGTAAAATGACCAAGACTCCGTTCTCCGGAACAATGGAGCGAGCAACCAACTTATTGGAAATCATACATACTAATGTGTGCGGTCCAATGAGCATTGAGGCTCGCGGTGGCTATCGTTATGTCCTCACCCTCACTGATGACTTAAGTAGATATGGGTATGTATACTTAATGAAACACAAGTCTGAGACCTTTGAAAAGTTCTAGGAATTTCAGAGTGAGGTTGAGAATCAACGTGATAGGAAAATCAAGTTCTTACTATCAGATCGTGGGGGAGAATATTTGAGTCACGAATTTGGCACGCACTTAAGGAAATGTGGAATAGTTTCACAACTCATGCCGCTTGGAACACCACAGCGTAATGGTGTGTCCGGATGTCGTAATCGCACCCTATTGGATATGTCACGATCTATGATGTCTCTTACCGATCTACCACTATCATTTTGGGGTTATGCTATAGAGACTGCCGCATTCACTTTAAATAGGGCTCCATCGAAATCCGTTGAGACGACACCATATAAATTGTGGTTTGGCAAGAAACCTAAGCTGTCGTTTCTGAAAGTTTGGGGATGCGATGCTTATGTCAAGAAACTTCAACCTGAAAAGCTCGAACCCAAATCGGAAAAATGCGTCTTCATAGGATACCCTAAAGAAACTATTGGGTATACCTTCTATCTTAGATCCGAAGGCAAGACCTTTGTTGCTAAGAATGAATCCTTTCTAGAGAAAGAGTTTCTCTCGAAAGAAGTTAGTGGGAGGAAAGTAGAACTTGATGAAGTATTGCCTCTTGAACCGGGGAGTGGCGCAGCTCAAGAAATTGTTCCTGAGGTGTCTGCACCGACTCGAAGGTCCACAAGGACGCGTTCCGCACCAGAGTGGTACGGCAACCCTGTCCTGGAAATCTTGTTGTTGGACAATGGTGAACCTTCAAACTACGAAGAAGCGATGGCGGGCCCAGATTCCGACAAATGGCTGGAAGCCATGAAATCCGAGATAGGATCCATGTATGAAAACAAAGTATGGACTTTGACTGACTTTCCCGTTGATCGGCGAGCCATAGAAAATAAATGGATCTTTAAGGAGAAGACATACACGGATGGTAATGTGACTATCTATAAAGCTCGGCTTGTCGCTAAGGGTTATCAACAAGTTCAAGGGGTTGACTACGATGAGACTTTCTCACCCGTAGCGAAGCTGAAGTCCGTCCGAATCATGTTAGCAATTGCCGCATTCTATGATTATGAGATATGGCAAATGGACGTCAAAACGGCATTCCTTAATGGTTTCCTTAAGGAAGAATTGTATATGATGCAGCCGGAAGGTTTTGTCGATCCTAAGAATGCTGACAAGGTGTGCAAGCTCCAACGCTCAATCTATGGGCTGGTGCAAGCATCTCGGAGTTGGACCATTCATTTTGATGAGATGATCAAAGCGTTTGGGTTTACACAGACTTATGGAGAAGCATGCGTTTACAAGAAAGTGAGTGGGAGCTCCGTAGCATTTCTCATATTGTATGTGGATGACATACTATTGATGGGAAATGATATAGAATTCTTGGAAAGCATAAAGGCCTATTTGAACAAGTGTTTTTCAATGAAGGACCTTGGAGAATCTGCTTATATATTAGGCATCAAGATCTATAGAGATAGATCGAGACGCCTCATTGGTCTTTCACAAAGTAAATACCTTGACAAGATATTGAAGAAGTTCAATATGGATCAGTCCAAGAAGGGGTTCTTGCCTGTATTGCAAGGTGTGAGATTGAGCGCAGCTCAATGCCCGACCACGGCAGAAGATAGAGAAAAGATGAGTGTCGTCCCCTATGCCTCGGCCATAGGGTCTATCATGTATGCCATGATGTGTACCAGACCTGATGTAAACCTTGCCGTAAGTTTGCTAGGAAGGTACCGAAGTAATCCTGGCATGGAACACTAGACAGCGGTCAAGAATATCCTCAAGTACTTGAAAAGGACTAAGGATATGTTTCTCGTCTATGGAGGTGACGAAGAGCTCGTCGTAAAGGGTTACGTCGATGCTAGCTTCGACACAGATCTGGATGACTCTAAGTCACAAACCGGATACGCGTATATTTTGAATGGTGGGGCAGTCAAGTGGTGTAGTTGCAAGAAAAGCGTCGTGGCGGGATCTACATGTGAAGCGGAGTACATGGCAGCCTCGGAGGCAGCACAAGAAGCAATCTGGGTGAAGGAGTTCAGTACCGACCTAGGAGTTATTCCCAATGCGTCGGGCCCGATGAGTCTCTTCTGTGACAACACTGGAGCTATTGCCCTTGCCAAGGAGCCCAGGTTTCACAGGAAGACCAGACATATCAAGCGTCGCTTCAACTCCATTCGTGAAAATGTTCAAAATGGAGACATAGATATTTGCAAAGTGCATACGGACCTGAATGTCGCAGATCCGTTGACTAAACCTCTTCCTCGAGCAAAACATGATCAACACCAGAACTCTATGGGTGTTCGATTCATCGCAATGTAACTAGATTATTGACTCTAGTGCAAGTGGGAGACTGTTGGAAATATGCCCTAGAGGCAATAATAAAATGGTTATTATTATATTTCCTTGTTCATGATAATTGTCTATTGTTCATGCTATAATTGTGTTATCCGGAAATCGTAATACATGTGTGAATATATAGACCACAACATGTCCCTAGTGAGCCTCTAGTTGACTAGCTCGTTGATCAATAGATAGTCATGGTTTCCTAACTATGGACATTAGATGTCATTGATAACGGGATCACATCATTAGAAGAATGATGTGATGGACAAGACCCAATCTTAAGCATAGCACAAGATCGTGTAGTTCGTCTGCTAGAGCTTTTCTAATGTCAAGTGTCATTTCCTTAGACCATAAGATCGTGTAACTCCCAGATGCCGTAGGAGTGCTTTGGGTGTACCAAACGTCACAACGTAACTGGGTGACTATAAAGGTATACTACAGGTATCCCCGAAAGTATCTGTTGGGTTGACGCAGATCGAGACTGGGATTTGTCACTCCGTATGACGGAGAGGTATCTCTGGGCCCACTCGGTAATGCATCATCATAATGAGCTCAATGTGACCAAGTGTTTGGTCACGGGATCATGCATTACAGTACGAGTAAAGTGACTTGCCAGTAACGAGATTGAACGAGGTATTGGGATACCAACGATTGAATCTCAGGCAAGTAACGTACCGATTGACAAAGGGAATTGAATACAGGATTGATTGAATCCTCGACATCGTGGTTCATCTGATGAGATCATCGTGGAACATGTGGGAGCCAACATGGGTATCCAGATCCCGATGTTGGTTATTGACCGGAGAGTCGTCTCGGTCATGTCTACGTGTCTCCCGAACCCGTAGGGTCTACACACTTAAGGTTCGGTGATGGTAGGGTTGTAGAGATATTAGTATGCAGTAACCCGAAAGTTGTTCGGAGTCCCGAATGAGGTCCCGGACGTCACGAGGAGTTCCGGAATGGTCCGAAGGTGAAGATTTATATATAGGAAGTCCAGTTTCGGCCATCAGGAAAGTTTCGGGGGTAATCGGTATTGTACCGGGACCACCGAAAGGGTCCCTGGGGTCCACCGGGTGGGGCCACCTATCCCGGAGGGCCCCATGGGCTGAAGTGGGAGGGGAACCGGCCCCTGGTGGGCTGGTGTGCCCCCCATGGGCCTCCCCTTGCGCCTAGGGTTGGAAACCCTAGGGGTGGGGGGCCCCACTTGGCTTGGGGGGCAAGTCCCCCTTGGCCGCCGCCCCCCTGGAGATCCATTCTCCTAGGGCCGGCTGTTGGAAATATGCCCTAGAGGCAATAATAAAAGGATTATTATTATATTTCCTTGTTCATGATAATTGTCTTTTATTCATGCTATAATTGTGTTATCCGGAAATCGTAATACATGTGTGAATACATAGACACCAACATGTCCCTAGTAAGCCTCTAGTTGACTAGCTCGTTGATCAACAGATAGTCATGGTTTCCTGACTATGGACATTGGATGTCATTGATAACGAGATCACATCATTAGGAGAATGATGTGATGGACAAGACCCAATCCTAAACATAGCACAAGATCATATAGTTCGTTTGCTAGAGTTTTTCCAATGTCAAGTATCTTTTCCTTAGACCATGAGATCGTGTAACTCCCGGATACCGTAGGAGTGCTTTGGGTGTACCAAATGTCACAGTGTAACTGGGTGACTATAAAGGTATACTACGGGTATCTCCGAAAGTGTCTGTTGGGTTGACACGGATCAAGACTGGGATTTGTCACTCCGTATGACGGAGAGGTATCTCTGGGCCCACTCGGTAATGCATCATCATAATGAGCTCAAAGTGACCAAGTGTCTGGTCACGGGATCATGCATTACGGTACGAGTAAAGTGACTTGCCGGTAACGAGATTGAACGAGGTATTGGGATACCGACGATCGAATCTCGGGAAAGTAACATACCGATTGACAAAGGGAATTGTATACGGGGTTGCTTGAATCCTCGACATCGTGGTTCATCCGATGAGATCATCGAGGAGCATGTGGGAGCCAACATGGGTATCCAGATCCCGCTGTTGGTTATTGACCGGAGAGTCGTCTCGGTCATGTCTACATGTCTGCCGAACCCGTAGGGTCTACACACTTAAGGTTCGGTGACGCTAGGGTTGTATGGATATGAGTATGCAGTAATGCGAAAGTTGTTCGGAGTCCCGGATGATATCCCGGACGTCACGAAGAGTTCCGGAATGGTCCGGAGGTGAAGAATTATATATAGGAAGTGCAGTTTCGGCCATCGGGAGAGTTTCGGGGGTCAACGGTATTGTACCGGGACCACCGGAAGGGTCCCGGGGGTCCATCGGGTGGCGCCACCCATCCCGGAGGGCCCCATGGGCTGAAGTGGGGAGGGAACCAGCCCATAGTGGGCTGGTGCGCCCCCCCTTGGGCCCCCCATGCGCCTAGGGTTGGGAACCCTAGGGGAGGGGGCGCCTCCACTTGCCTTGGGGGGCACTCCTCCCCCTTGGCCGCCGCCCCCCCTAGGAGATCCCATCTCCTAGGGCCGGCGCACCCCCTAGGGGGCCTATATAAAGGAGGGGGGGAGGGCAGCCGCACCCTGAAGTCTTGGCGCCTCCCTCTCCCCTGCTACACCTCTCCCTCTCGCAGAAGAACGGCAAAGCCCTGCTGCGGGGACTGCTGCATCCACCACCACGCCGTCGTGCTGCTGGATCTTCATCAACCTCTCCTTCCCCCTTGCTGGATCAAGAAGGAGGAGACGTCACGCTGACCATACGTGTGTTGAACGCGGAGGTGCCGTCCGTTCGGCGCTAGGATCTCCGGTGATTTGGATCATGACGAGTACGACTCCCTCATCCCCGTTCTTTGAACGCTTCCGCTTGCGATCTACAAAGGTATGTAGATGCATCCGATCACTCGTTGCTAGATGAACTCATAGATGGATCTTGGTGAAAACGTAGGAAATTTTTTTGTTTTCTGCAACGTTCCCCAACAGTGGCATCATGAGCTAGGTCTATGCGTAGTTCTCTTTGCACAAGTAGAACACAATTTGTTGTGGGCGTAGATGTTGTCAACTTTCTTGCCGCTACTAGTCTTATTTTGCTTCAGCGGTATTGTGGGATGAAGCGGCCCGGACCAACCTTACACGTACGCTTACGTGAGACCGGTTCCACCGACTGACATGCACTAGTTGCATAAGGTGGCTGGCGGGTGTCTGTCTCTCCCACTTTAGTTGGAGCGGATTTGATGAAAAGGGTCCTTATGAAGGGTAAATAGAAGTTGACAAATCACGTTGTGGCTTTAACGTAGGTAAGAAAACGTTCTTGCTAGAACCCTCTTGCAGCCACGTAAAAACTTGCAACAACAATTAGAGGACGTCTAACTTGTTTTTGCAGCATGTGTTTTGTGATGTGATATGGCCAAAGTTGTGATGAATGATGAATGATATATATGTGATGTATGAGATCATGTTCTTGTAATAGGAATCACGACTTGCATGTCGATGAGTATGACAACCGGCAGGAGCCATAGGAGTTGTCTTTATTTTTTGTATGACCTGTGTGTCATTGAGAAACACCATGTAAATTACTTTACTTTATTGCTAAATGTGTTAGCCATAGTAGTAGAAGTAATAGTTGGTGAGAAACTTCATGGAGACACGATGATGGAGATCATGATGATGGAGATCATGGTGTCATGCCGGTGACAAGATGATCATGGAGCCCCAAGATGGATATCACAGGAGCTATATGATATTGGCCATATCATGTCGCTATTATTTGATTGCATGAGATGTTTATCATGTTTTTGCATCTTGTTTACTTAGAACGACGGTAGTAAATAAGATGATCCCTCATAATAATTTCAAGAAAGTGTTTCCCCTAACTGTGCGCCGTTGCGACAGTTCGTTGTTTCGAAGCACCACGTGATGGTCGGGTGTGATAGATTCCAACGTTCACATACAACGGGTGTAAGACAGATTTACACATGCAAACACTTAGGTTGACTTGACGAGCCTAGCATGTATAGACATGGCCTCGAAACACAGAAGACCGAAAGGTCGAGCATGAGTCTTATAGAAGATACGATCAACATGAAGGTGTTCACCGATGTTGACTAGTCCGTCTCACGTGATGATCGGACACGGCCTAGTTAACTCGGATCATGTTATACTTAGATGACTGGAGGGATGTCTATCTAAGTGGGAGTTCATTGAATAATTTGATTAGATGAACTTAATTATCATGAACTTAGTCTGAAATCTTTACAACATGTATTGTAGATCAAATGGCCAACGTTGTCCTCAACTTCAACGCGTTCCTAGAGAAAACCAAGCTGAAAGACGATGGCAGCAACTATACGGACTGGGTCCGGAACCTGAGGATCATCCTCATAGCTTCCAAGAAAGATTATGTCCTACAAGCACCGCTAGGTGAAGCACCTGCTCTCCCTGCAGAACAAGACGTTATGAACGCTTGGCAGACACGTACCGATGATTACCCCCTCGTTCAGTGCGGCATGCTTTACAGCATAGAGCCGGGGCTCCAAAAGCGTTTTGAGAGACACGGAGCATATGATATGTTCGAAGAGCTGAAAATGGTTTTTCAAGATCATGCCCGGGTCGAGAGATATGAAGTCTCCGACAAGTTCTTCAGCTGTAAGATGGAGGAAAACAGTTCTGTCAGTGAGCACATACTCACTATCTCTGGGTTACATAACCGCTTGACTCAGCTGGGAGTTAATCTCCCGGATGACGCGGTCATTGACAGAATCCTTCAGTCGCTTCCACCGAGCTACAAGAGCTTTGTGATGAACTTCAATATGCAGGGGATGGAAAAGACCATTCCTGAAGTATTTGCAATGCTGAAATTAGCAGAGGTAGAAGTCAAAAAGGAACATCAAGTGTTGATGGTGAATAAAACCACTAAGTTCAAGAAAGGCAAGGGTAAGAAGAACTTCAAGAAGGACGGCAAGGGAGTTGCCATGCCCGGTAAGCAAGCTGCCGGGAAGAAGCCAAACAATGGACCCAAGCCCGAGACTGAGTGCTTTTATTTCAAGGGAAGTGGTCACTGGAAGCGGAACTGCCCCAAATACTTAGCGGACAAGAAGGCCGGCATCACGAAAGGTATATGTGATACACATGTAACTGATGTGTACCTTACCAGTACTCGTAGTAGCTCCTGGGTATTTGATACCAGTGCGGTTGCTCACATTTGTAACTCAAAGCAGGAGCTGCGGAATAAGCGGAGACTGGCGAAGGACGAGGTGACGATGCGCGTCGGGAATGGTTCCAAGGTCGATGTGATGGCCGTCGGCACGCTACCTCTACATTTACCTACGGGATTAGTTTTAAACCTCAATAATTGTTATTTAGTGCCAGCTTTGAGCATGAAAATTGTATCAGGATCTCGTTTAATATGAGATGGCTACTCATTTAAATCTGAGAATAATGGTTGTTCTTTTTATATGAGAGATATGTTTTATGGTCATGCTCCGATGGTGAATGGTTTATTCTTAATGAATCTCGAGCGTAATGCTACACATATTCATAGTGTGAACACCAAAAGATGTAAGGTTGATAATGATAGTCCCACATACTTGTGGCACTGCCGCCTTGGTCACATAGGTGTCAAACGCATGAAGAAGCTCCATGCAGATGGACTTTTAGAGTCTCTTGATTACGAATCATTTGACACGTGCGAACCATGCCTCATGGGTAAAATGACCAAGACTCCATTCTCAGGAACAATGGAGCGAGCAACCAACTTATTGGAAATCATACATACTGATGTGTGTGGTCCAATGAGTGTTGAGGCTCGCGGTGGCTATCGTTATGTTCTCACCCTCACTGATGACTTGAGTAGATATGGGTATGTCTATTTAATGAAACACAAGTCTGAGACCTTTGAAAAGTTCAAGGAATTTCAGAGTGAGGTTGAGAATCAACGTGACAGGAAAATCAAGTTCTTGCGATCAGATCATGGGGGAGAATACTTGAGTCACGAATTTGGCATACACTTAAGAAAATGTGGAATAGTTTCACAACTCACGCCGCATGGAACACCTCAGCGTAATGGTGTGTCCAAACGTCGTAATCGCACTCTATTAGATATGGTGCGATCTATGATGTCTCTTACCAATTTACCGCTATCATTTTTGGGCTATGCTTTAGAGACTACCGCATTCACTTTAAATAGGGCTCCGTCGAAATCCGTTGAGACGACACCGTATGAATTATCGGTTGGGAAGAAATCTAAGCTGTCGTTTCTAAAAGTTTGCGGATGCGATGCTTATGTCAAGAAACTTCAACCTGAAAAGCTCGAACCCAAGTCGGAAAAATGCGTCTTCATAGGATACCCTAAAGAAACTATTGGGTATACCTTCTACCTCAGATCCGAAGGCAAGATCTTTGTTGCCAAGAATGGATCCTTTCTAGAGAAAGAGTGTCTCTCGAAAGAAGTAAGTGGGAGGAAAGTAGAACTTGATGAAGTATTACCTCTTGAACCGGAAAGTGGCGCAACTCAGGAAAATGTTCCTGTGGTGCCTGCACCAATTAGAGAGGAAGTTAATGATGATGATCAAGATACTTCTGATCAAGCTCCTACTGAACTTCGAAGGTCCACACGGACATGTTCCGCACCAGAGTGGTACGGCAACCCTGTCTTTGAAATCATGTTGTTAGACAACGGTGAACCTTCGAACTATGAGAAGCGATGGCGGGCCCAGATTCCGACAAATGGCTGGAAGCCATGAAATCCGAGATAGGATCCATGTATGAAAATTAAGTATGGACTTTGACTGACTTGCCCAATGATCGGCGACCATAGAAAATAAATGGATCTTTAAGAAGAAGACAGACGCGGATGGTAATGTGACCATCTATAAAGCTCGGCTTGTCGCTAAGGGTTATCGACAAGTTCGAGGGGTTGACTACGATGAGACTTTCTCACCTGTAGCGAAGCTGAAGTCCGTCCGAATCATGTTAGCAATTGCCGCATTCTATGATTATGAGATATGGCAAATGGATGTCAAAACGGCATTCCTTAATGGTTTCCTTAAGGAAGAATTGTATATGATGCATCCGGAAGGTTTTGTCGATCCTAAGAATGCTGACAAGGTATGCAAGCTCCAACGCTCGATTGATGGGCTGGTGCAAGCATCTCGGAGTTGGAACATTCGCTTTGATGAGATGATCAAAGCATTTGGGTTTATGCAGACTTATGGAGAAGCCTGTATTTACAAGAAAGTGAGTGGGAGCTCTGTAGAATTTCTCATATTATATGTAGATGACATACTTTTGATGGGAAATGATATAGAGCTTTTGGACAGCATTAAGGCCTACTTGAATAAGAGTTTTTCAATGAAGGACCTTGGAGAAGCTGCTTATATATTAGGCATCAAGATCTATAGAGATAGATCAAGACGCCTCATAGGTCTTTCACAAAGCACATACCTTGATAAGATATTGAAGAAGTTCAATATGGATCAGTCTAAGAAGGGGTTCTTGCCTGTGTTGCAAGGTGTGAAATTGAGCTCAGCTCAATGTCCGACCATGGCAGAAGATATAGAAGAGATGGGTGTCATCCCCTATGCCTCAGCCATAGGGTCTATTATGTATGCCATGCTGTGTACCAGACCTGATGTAAACCTTGCCGTAAGTTTGGTAGGTAGGTACCAAAGTAATCCCGGCAAGGAACACTGGACAGCGATTAAGAATATCTTGAAGTACCTGAAAAGGACTAAGGAAATGTTTCTCGTTTATGGAGGTGACGAAGAGCTCATCGTAAAGGGTTACGTCGACGCTAGCTTCGACACAGATCTGGATGACTCTAAGTCACAAACCGGATACGTGTATATTTTGAATGGTGGGGTAGTAAGCTGGTGCAGTTGCAAGAAGAGCGTTGTAGCGGGATCTACATGTGAAGCGGAGTACATGGCAGCCTCGGAGGCAGCACATGAAGCAATTTGGGTGAAGGAGTTCATCACCGACCTAGGAGTCATACCCAATGCGTCGGGGCCGATCAAACTCTTCTGTGACAACACTGGAGCTATTGCACTTGCCAAGGAGCCCAGGTTTCACAAGAAGACCAGGCACATCAAGCATCGCTTCAACTCCATTCGTGAAAATGTTCAAGATGGAGACATAGATATTTGTAAAGTACATACAAACCTGAATGTAGCAGATCCGTTGACTAAACCTCTCCCTAGAGAAAAACATGATCAACACCAGAATTCCATGGGTGTTCGATTCATCACAATGTAACTAGATTATTGACTCTAGTGCAAGTGGGAGACTGTTGGAAATATGCCCTAGAGGCAATAATAAAAGGATTATTATTATATTTCCTTGTTCATGATAATTGTCTTTTATTCATGCTATAATTGTGTTATCCGGAAATCGTAATACATGTGCGAATACATAGACACCAACATGTCCCTAGTAAGCCTCTAGTTGACTAACTCGTTGATCAACAGATAGTCATGGTTTCCTGACTATGGACATTGGATGTCATTGATAACGAGATCACATCATTAGGAGAATGATGTGATGGACAAGACCCAATCCTAAACATAGCACAAGATCATATAGTTCGTTTGCTAGAGTTTATCCAATGTCAAGTATCTTTTCCTTAGACCATGAGATCGTGTAACTCCCGGATACCGTAGGAGTGCTTTGGGTGTACCAAACATCACAACGTAACTGGGTGACTATAAAGGTATACTACGGGTATCTCCGAAAGTGTCTGTTGGGTTGACACGGATCAAGACTGGGATTTGTCACTCCGTATGATGGAGAGGTATCTCTGGGCCCACTCGGTAATGCATCATCATAATGAGCTCAAAGTGACCAAGTGTCTGGTCACGGGATCATGCATTACGGTACGAGTAAAGTGACTTGCCGGTAACGAGATTGAACGAGGTATTGGGATACCGACGATCGAATCTCGGGAAAGTAACATACCGTTTGACAAAGGGAATTGTATACGGGGTTGCTTGAATCCTCGACATCGTGGTTCATCCGATGAGATCATCGAGGAGCATGTGGGAGCCAACATGGGTATCCAGATCCCGCTGTTGGTTATTGACCGGAGAGTCGTCTCGGTCATGTCTACATGTCTCCCGAACCCGTAGGGTCTACACACTTAAGGTTCGGTGACGCTAGGGTTGTATGGATATGAGTATGCAGTAATCCGAAAGTTGTTTGGAGTCCCGGATGAGATCCCGGACTTCAGGAAGAGTTCCGGAATGGTCCGGAGGTGAAGAATTATATATAGGAAGTGCAGTTTCGGCCATCGGGAGAGTTTCGGGGGTCAACGGTATTGTACCGGGACCACCGGAAGGGTCCCGGGGGTCCATCGGGTGGGGCCACCCATCCCGGAGGGCCCCATGGGCTGAAGTGGGGAGGGAACCAGCCCATAGTGGGCTGGTGTGCCCCCCTTGGGCCCCCATGCGCCTAGGGTTGGGAACCCTAGGGGAGGGGGCGCCTCCACTTGCCTTGGGGGGCACTCCTCCCCCTTGGCCGCCCCCCCCCCTAGGAGATCCCTTCTCCTAGGGCCGGCGCACCCCCTAGGGGGGCTATATAAAGGAGGGGGGAGGGAGGGCAGCCGCACCCTGAAGTCTTGGCGCCTCCCTCTCCCCTGCTACACCTCTCCCTCACGCAGAAGAACGGCGAAGCCCTGCTGCGGTGACTGCTGCATCCACCACCACGCCGTCGTGCTGCTGGATCTTCATCAACCTCTGCTTCCCCCTTGCTGGATCAAGAAGGAGGAGACGTCACGCTGACCGTACTTGTCTTGAACGCAGAGGTGCCGCCTGTTCGGCGCTAGGATCTCCGATGATTTGGATCACGACGAGTACGACTCCCTCATCCCCGTTCTTTGAACGCTTCCGCTCGCGATCTACAAAGGTATGTAGATGCATCCGATCACTCGTTGCTAGATGAACTCATAGATGGATCTTGGTGAAAACGTAGGAAATTTTTTTCTTTTCTGCAACGTTCCCCAACACCGGCGCCACCCCTAGGGGCCCTATATATATAGTGGGGGGAGGGCAGCCGCACCCAAGTCCCTGGCGCCTCCCTCTCCCCCCGTGACACCTCTCCCTCTCATTGGTGCTTGGCGAAGCCCTGCCGAGATCACCGCTGTTTCCACCACCACGCCGTCGTGTTGTTGGATCTCCATCAACCTCTCCTTCCCCTTGCTGGATCAAGAAGGAGGATACGTCTTCCCAACCGTACTTGTGTTGAACGCGGAGGTGTCGTCCGTTCGGCGCTCGGTCATCGGTGATTTGGATCACGACGAGTACGACTCCATCAACCCCGTTCTCTTGAACGCTTCCGCTCGCGATCTACAAGGGTATGTAGATGCACTCCCCTCTCCCTTGTTGCTAGATGAATCCATAGATTGATCTTGGTGATGCGTAGAAAATTTTAAAATTCTGCTACGATCCCCAACAGCAAGGAGCTCAAGGAATACCTGACGCAAGGGACGCTACTGGAGAAGGAGGAGGACGTGGAGCGCGTGGCCCGACAGGCTACGTCATACTGCATCCAGGACGGTGAGTTATACAAGAAGCGGCCAAATGACGTTTCCTTACGATGCATATCAAGGGAACAGGGGAACGAGCTGTTGGCTGACATACACGGCGGAGACTGCAGGCACCACTCGTCATCACGATCCCTCATCGACAAGGCGTTCCACAGCGGGTTCTACTGGCCTACGGCGCTCAACTATGCAAGCGAGCTGGTGAAGTCCTGCAAGGCCTGCCAATTCCACGTCAAGCAGATCCATCAGCCAACTCAGGGCCTCCAGACCATCCCGCTCTCGTGGCCGTTCACAGTCTGGGGGCTGGATATCTTAGGCCCGTTCCCTCGAGCGCCTGGGGGCTACCGCTACCTCTACGTCGCCATCGATAAGTTCACCAAATGGGCGGAGGTGGAAGCCGTCCACACCATCCCGGCCGGATCCGCGGTCAAGTTCATCAAGGGTCTCGTAAGCCGGTTTGGGTCCCTAATCGCATCATCACCGACAATGGCTCGCAGTTAACTAGCAATCTTTTCAAGGCATACTGTGCTAACCTTGGAAGCAGATCTGCTACGCTTCAGTGGCACACCCCAGGAGCAATGGCCAAGTTGAACGCGCCAACGCGGAGGTCCTCAGAGGCCTCAAGACTGGGACCTTCAAAAAGAAGCTTGAGGCCTGCGGCAAGGGTTGGCACGATGAGCTCCAGTCTGTGTTGTGGTCCATCCACACCACCGCCACCAAGCCAACAGGCGAGACCCCGTTCTTCCTCGTCTATGGAGCAGAAGCGGTTCTCCCTCACGAGGTCAAGCATCGCTCCGCGTGAGTCCTGGTGTTTGATGAGACGCAGCAGGACGCCATGCGGGGGATGGACCTTGTGCTGGGGGAAGAACGCCAGCGTGAAGCCTCGCTCCGGGCAGCAAGGTACCAGTAGGCGTTGCGACGGTACCACTATCGCAGCGTCCGCTCCACGATGCTCGAGGTGGGTGGTCTCGTCCTGAGGCGGGTGCTATGCAGGGAAGGGCTGCACAAGCTCTCGCCCATGTGGGAGGGCCCGTTTAGGATCGCCCGTGTCTCCAGGCCTGGCGCCGTGCGCCTGGAGACACAAGACGGGATCCCCATCCAGAACGCCTGGAAAATCCAGCACCTCCGAAAGTTCTACCCATGAAGTAAGGCCCAACACCTGTGAAGCAAGGCCCCATGCCTGTGAAGGTCTCCGCACGTGACACTCTCACGTAATAATGAGTGGGGATGTACACGCCCCAGAGTCTCAGGTGTGCCGTCCTCGGGCCTCGGGGGCTCCCTCCCACGTCCTAGTGGAAGCACTTAGCTCCGCGCTGGTGAGAAGACTAGACTAGGTGCGGGACGCGGCTTTTCATTTGCTTTCCGTAGTTGGCTTGCCCCCTTTTTCTTAATGCAAGTCCGCATTCTAGTTTTTCTTGTCCTCTTGGTTCGACCGCCTTTTCCTCTATTCTTCTTTGGATTTTTGTTTTGGTCCGTGCTCTCCCTCGCATGCCTCGCAAGGGGGCTGGATAGGTGCCCTCGTGAGCGTTTTTCCTGTTCTTCGCAAGGCACCCTCGCCCGAGCCCGCAAGCTGGCACACCTCTCTCAATCCGTGCCCCTCGGGTATCGTGATACGAAGCGCTGGGTCATGGCCGGCGGTGCCTGCGACCAGGATTCGGAAGAATAAGAGTTTATTAACAATTTTTGCAGTTCCTAGATGCCTCCCAAGCAAAGGAGGCCTCGCCAAGCACTAGGAAATGCGCGCCTCACGAGGCGGAAACTACTTCAAACACATCAAGCTAAGTTATCTCTACACGCCTACATAAAACGCTGGTACTGCGGCACGACACAGGAACGATAAACATAACATCGCAACCTAGAAGTCATGGTTCATTACACGCCCCTACAGGGCCCATACTTGTTTCTTCTTAAATGTAGGAAGGAAAGAACAAAACAAAAGTGGCGCGTGCCCCCATAGCAGTTCGCGAGGACGGGCCCATGGCGCTCTCCTCGGCTCAGCCAGACCCCTCCTCGCACTTCACTGGAGAGTGGCGACGAGACGACCCGCTGCCACCCTTGAAACGGGCGCGGCAGCTGGTCATAGCTATCGCTGCTAGAGCTGTCGCTGGAGGAGGAGTCACCGTAGCTGGACGAGCCGCGGCCAGTGCCGAGGACGAAGCCACCTTCATCCTCGTCACGACCATCACCAAGGCCGAGCAACTCGTCGCCGTCATTGTCCTCGGGGTAGCACCCAACGCGGCGACCATCTTCCCCGAATACCCGCACATAGAGGGCCGCGTCGCCGTCGTACTTGAAGTGGAGGGCACACCGCCGGTCCAGGCCATGCGCGCGGGCAAACGTCTGCCAGCCGCGGGCTAGGGCCATGTTGCCTGCGCCGGAGAGTTCCACTGCGAGCCATGAAGCCTTGCTACAGTAGCCGTCCGCGTGCAGCCAAAGACCACCTAGACCCGTGGCTGGCAGTTCACCGGCGAAGAAGCGCGGGAGCTGAAGCCAGGTGCCAGCCGGGTTCTCTGACCAGACGATGAACTCCGGCATCACCTCCGCCGAATGGAAGCACGACCGAGGAGGCCGCGCAACCATGGCGCGCCTCACTTCATCGATGGGACTGCCATGACTTGGGTGACTCCCGCTGCGCGGGGAGGCGCCGCCACTGCCGCAAGGGGCCACGGTGGGGGTCACGGCGTGCTTGCGCGGGCGACCACGCCCCATCTTGGGTGGCGGCGATCCAGGCCCCTCCTGGTGGGCCTTGGCCTTTTTTGCGACTGAGAACCTCTTCGCCGGCCCCTCCTAGCGGGCCTTGCCGTTCTCTACGGCCGAGAACCTCTTCGCCGGCGCCATGAGTGCCGCTGCTACCAAGGAAGCAAGGAAGAGGAAGAAGCAGGAGGAGTGAAGGAAGAGATGGGGGCGGGGGCTTCGCTCCCCCTTCCCCTTTATAGCCAAGAGGAGGCTAACCGCCGGCCTCCATGATCTAAGGTGATAATGACCTTTTTCCTGCATGCAGCAGGGACTCGTCAAGTCGGGAAGTTGCCGATGCAGCGTGGGGAAGCGGAGACGCCCACATCCAATCAATCGCCACGCGTCAGCCGAGGCCACAGGCTGTTTGGGCCCATGGCGCTATGCACTTGCCCCTTGGCTTCGCCTCGAAGCCAAGTCCGAGCGCGCCTTGGGTCAGGGGCTACTGTCAGCATCCTGGGAATGGGGTCCCCAGACTTGCCTAGCTGTGGCCCATGGCGTGGCTCCACCAGCGGCCCTGCATGACCCATCTTTAGCAGGAAACACTCAATACCCTCGCGAGGGGCCAAGCCTCGCCAGGTGGACGATGCAAGACCTCCTCGGGGGCGGCCTCACTAGGCTGGCTCGCGAGGGGCGGAGAGATCAAGGCAAGGGGCACCTCACGAGGTTCCTGTGACGCAATCCATGAGGACCAGGGCCAGGCGGGTGCTAGAGCGCGCAATGTCCTCTTTTCCTCTTTGGTGCTAAAGAGGCAAGCACGGGCGAGGAGTCCCGAGGCAGCAGGCAAAGGTTTCCATATCGGTGCAATGAGACCAAGACCAGCAGGATGGCAAGACGGAGGTCACCGTGGAGCCTAGGACAACGTCATCACCAGAGCCTTTGGCAGACGAAGACCATCTTTTGTCAGGATAGCTTGTACAAGCTGCCCCCTTGAAATTGGCTGTTGTGGGATCCCTTCCCGCCTAATATTTGGGAGGAGGACCCGGGCCTCTATATATTGGACTAGCCACCATCGTGGAGGGGGGATCACATCTTGGACCGGATCCACTCCACTAAGGCAACCACACAAACTCACCAAGCACAAGAGCACCTATCCTAAGGAGGCTGTTCTTCCCTGGTAACTGTTCATCCTCAGCCCAAGAGGCAATCCACCACACCACACTGGAGTAGGGTATTACACCACATCGGTGCCCCGAACCATTATAAATCTTGTTTCCCTTTGTTCCGCGAGTTCGACGTGCTAAGCCTTGAGATTGCGGTGAGGGCGTGAGCTAGAGGGAGGAGAGATCTTCGTGCGCACCCCAGTGTTCGAACTTCAAGGGTTTTGTCGGAACCCGAAATCCGATAGCTAGTATTTTTCATTAATTCGAAAACGTGTCTCCGTGGATTTTCAGGTCATTCCGAGAACTTTTATTTTTGCACAAAAATAACACCATGGCAGTTCTGCTGAAAACATCCTTAGTCCGGGTTAGTTCCATTCAAATCATGCAAGTTAGAGTCCAAAACAAGGGCAAAAGTGTTTGGAAAAGTAGATACGTTGGAGACGAATCAACTCCCCCAAGCTTAATCCTTCGCTTGCCCTCAAGCAATTCAGTTGACAAACTGAAAGTGATAAAGAAAAACTTTTACAAACTCTGTTTGATCTTGTTGTTGCAAATATGTAAAGCCAACATTCAAATTTTCAACAAATATTATGAACTAACAATATTCACAATAACATTTAGGTCTCATGTTTACTCATATCAATGGCATAATCGACTGGCGAGCAATAATAATAAATCTCGGATGACAACACTTCCTCAAAACAATCATAACATGATATAACAAGATGGTATCTCGCTAGCACTTTCTGAGACCACAAAACATAAATGCAGAGCACCCCTGAAGATCAAGGACTGACTAGACATTGTAATTCATGGTAAAAGAGATCCAGTCACAGTCATACTTAATGTAAATTAATAGCAATGCATGCGAATGACAGCGGTACTCTCCAACTGGTGCTTTTTAATAAGAGGATGATGACTCAACATAGAAGTAAATAGATAGGCCCTTCGTAGAGGGAAGCAGGGATTTGCAGAGGTGCCAGATCTCGAGTTTTGAAATAGATATAAATAATATTTTGAGTGGCATACTTTCATTATCAACATAACAACCAAGAGATCTCGATATCTTCCATGCTACACACATTATAGGTGGTTCCCAAACAGAATAGTAAAGTTTATACTCCCCCACCACCAACAAACATAAATCCATGGCTTGTATGAAACAACGGGTGCTGTCCAACTAACAATAATCCTGGGGGAGTTTTGTTTGCAATTATTTTGATTTGATTTGAGCATGGGACCGGGCATCCCGGTTACCTACCATTTCTCGTGAATGATGAGTGGGTCCACTCATCGTGAGAATAACCCACCTAGCATGGAAGATATAGACAACCCTAGTTGATACATGAGCTATTCGAGCATACAAGACGGAATTTCATTTGAAGGTATAGAGTTTGGCACATACAAATTTACTTGGAACGGAAGGTAAATACCGCATATAGGAAGGTATGGTGGACTCATATGGAATAACTTTGGGGATTATGGAAGCGGATGCACAAGCAGTATTCCCGCTTAGTACAAATGAATGCTAGAAAGAGACTAGGAAGCAACCAACTAGAGAGCGACAACAGTCATGAACATGCATTAAGATTGATCAACAATGAGTGCAAGCATGAGTAGGATATAAATCACCGTGAACATAAATATCGTGGAGGCTATGTTGATTTTGTTTCAACTACATGCGTGAACATGTGCCAAATCAAGCCACTCGAATCGTTCAAAGGAGGATACCACCCTATCATACCACATCATGACCATTTTAATAGCATGTTGGCACGCAAGGTAAACCATTATAAACTCCTAGCTAATTAAGAATATCATGGGCAACTATAATCTCTAATTGTCATTGCAAACATGTTTCATTCATAATAGGCTGAATCAGGAACGATGAACTAATCATATTTACAAAAACAAGATAGGTCGAGTTCATACCAGCTTCTCTCATCTTACTCAGCCCATCATATATCGTCATTATTGCCTTTCACTCGCACAACCGAACGGTGTGGATAATAATAATAGTGCACGTGCATTGGACTAAGCTAGAATCTGTAAGCATTTTATACAAGGGAGAAGACAAGGTAATATGGGCTCTTGGTTAAATCAACAATAATGCATATGAGAGCCACTCAACATTTTCATCATGGTCTTCTCCTCTCGACCCCCAAAGAATAAGAAAGGAAATAAAACTATTTACAAGGGAAAGCTCCCAACAAGCAAAACAAGAACGAGAAATCTTTTTGGGTTTTCTTTTAATTACTACTACTACAGGCATGGAAAGTAAACTAGTTAAAAGCTATGACTCATTTTTTTTGTTTTTCTTAAGGTTTTTCAAACACACAAGAAGAAGGCTTAGAAAAGAAAATAAACTAGCATGGATAGTACAATGAAAATGTATGAGCACCGACAACTAGAATGAGTGTGTGAACATGAATGTAATGTTGGTGAGAAATACGTACTCCCCCAAGCTTAGGCTTTTGGCCTAAGTTGGTCTATGGCCACCGCTGGCCTGGCGGATATCCAAAGTCGTAGCTGGGGTTGTACTGAGATGCAACAGCTACTGCCTGAAGATCTACAGCTTGGAGGCAAGCTGCCTCCGTCCTCCTCTCATACTCGTTCGCCTCCTCCCTGGTTATAACATATCGCCTTTTTCCCTGAAAGTTAAAGAAAGTAGGAATAGGGAGGTCAACATGGACAGTGTGCTGTCTGTCAAAGATTAGTCGGTACTGCAGGAACTATTCATTCCTCTCAAGAAACTGATGGCGAACCATAGCACTATAATCTAGATAAGCAGGAGGCAACTCCATATCATTTCCATGTGTGGGTACACCAAGATAATTAGCTACACGAGTTGCATAAATTCCACCAAAAAATCTCCACTTGTAGCGTTAAGATGCAACCTTCGTGAAACAATGGCCCCTAAGTTATATTGTTTATTACCTAATACCACACTCTTGAGGACACTAAGATCTGGAACGCACATGTGACAAGCCTCATCTTTACCGTTAATGCATCTACCTATAAAGAGAGCAAAATAATGTATGGAAGGGAAATGAATGGTCCCTATCGTAGCTTGTGTGATTTCCCTAGATTTCCCCACAGTGATACTAGCAAGAAAGTCTTTATATTTAGATTTGCGAGGTTCACTAACATTGCCCCATTGCGGGGGTTTACAAGCAGTATTAAAATCTTGTAGGTCCATGGTATATGATTTATCATAAAGATCAAATAAAATAGTGTGAATATTGCACGAGGATGTAGATTTAAACCTCCTCACAAAGGAATCAGTTAGGTAGTGGTACTGTAGGCACTTATCTAACACGAAGTCCTCAAGATCAGCATTACACAGATACGCGTCAAATTCATCCTTGATGCATGCCTGGCCCATAAACTCCTCTGATGGCCATTCACAAGGCCGCACTTGAGCTTCCCTCGGTGGTTGATCGTCCGGCTCACGTATCGCTAGCCTTGGTTCTTGCTTCCTTGAGGAACCACATTGGTACATTTTCCTATGCATTTTTCTTTCTCTGAAAAATTTCTAAAATTTTAGTGACTCAAAATAAAAGTGAATCAAACTCAACCAGATTGATAGCAACTACTCCCACAGGTGCCCAGAGGCTATATCATGCATTAAAACTACTTTGGACCATATAAATTTGACATGCAAGCTCAAGAACAGGGTCACCTTAGCAGCAAAAAATTGCAATAAATAAATCACTAGAACAAAAACTAATTGGACCATTGGAGGAGTCACATACCGAAGAATAATACCCCAAAACAGTTTTGTGAATGGAGGTTTGAGCAAAGAGATCAAAAATGGCAGCAAGATGAGCTAGAACACGGGTTTGAGCTATGGGAGGATTTTTTTTCTGGAGGAAGACGAAGTGAGTGGGTGCTGGAGTAAGTGGAGGGTGTCCACATGGGGCCCACGAGGCAGGGGCGCGCCCTGTGCCCTCGTGGCCAAATGGTGGGCCCCCTGGTGTGTCCTCAGTGCCAGAAATTCTTAAATATTCTACAAAAAATCATATTTCATTTTCAGGAAATTTGGAGAACTTTTATTTTCGGGGTATTTTTATTGCAAGGATAATTCAGAAAACAGACTGGAAATACTATTTTTGCTTTATTTAATCTAAATAACAGAAAGTAAAAGGAGGGTACAGAGAGTTATGCTTTCTAACTTCATCCATCTCGTTCTCGTCAAAAGGAATCCACTAACAAGGTTGATCAAGTCTTGTTAACAAACTCTTTCCGAATAACATGAAACCAGAGAATTTTTGAATAACACTAGGTTACCTCAACGGGGATATGCATGTCCCCAACAATAAGAATATCATATTTCTTCTTGACAGTAGGAAGAGGGAATTCAAAACTTCCAATAGTAATCGTTGAAAATTTTCCAATAGAATTGATAGTGTGGACTTGAGGTTGTTTCCTCGGAAAGTGTACCGTATGCTCATTACCATTAACATGAAAAGTGACATTGCCTTTGTTGCAATCAATAACAGCCCCTGCAGTATTCAAAAAGGGTCTACCTAAGGATAATCTACATACTATTGTCCTCGGGAATATCAAGAATAACAAAATCCGTTAAAATAGTAATGTTTGCAACCACAACAGGCACATCCTCATTGATACTGACAGGTATAACAGTTGATTTATCGGCCATTTGCAAATATATTTAAGTAGGTGTCAACTTATTCAACTCAAGTCTACGATATAAAGAGAGAGGATAACACTAACACCGGCTCCAAGATCACATAAAGCAGTTTTAACATAGTTTCTTTTAATGGAGCATGGTATAGTTGGTACTCCGGGATCTCCTAGTTTCTTTGGTATTCCACCTTTGAAAGTATAATTGGAAAGCATGGTGGAAATTTCAGCTTTCTGTATCTTTCTTTTATTTGTAACAATATCTTTCATATACTTAGCATAAGGATTTATTTTAAGCATATCAGTCAAACGCATACGCAAAAAGATAGGTCTAATCATTTCAGCAAAGTGCTCAAAATCCTCATCATCCTTTTTCTTGGATGGTTCAGGAGGAAAGGCATGTGTTTCTGAACCCATGGTTCTCTTTCTTTACTGTGCTTCCTAGCAACGAAGTCTCTCTTATCATAACGTTGGTTCTTTGATTGTGGGTTATCAAGATCAACAACAGGTTCAATCTCTACATCATTGTTATTGCTAGGTTGAGCATCAACATGAACACCATCATTATCAGTAGGTTCATGTTCATTACCAGATTGTGTTTCAGCATCAGAAATAGAACTATCATTGGGATTCTTAGGAGTGTCAACAACAGGTTCACTAGAAGCATGCAAAGTCCTAGCATTTTTCTTTTTCTTCTTCTTAGAAGGACTAGGTGCATCGACATTAGTTCTCTGAGAATCTTGCTCAACTCTCTTAGGGTGGCCCTCTGGATACAAAGGTTCCTGAGTCATTTTACCCCCTCTAGTCATAACTCTAACAACATTATCATTTTTCTTATTATTTAATTCATTAAGCAAATCATCTTGTGCTTTAAGCACTTGTTCTACCTGAGTGGTAACCATAGAAGCATGTTTACTAATAAGTTTAAGGTCACCTTTAACTCTAGACATATAATCACTCAAGTGTTCAACCATATAAGCATTACGTTTCAATTGTCTACCAACATAAGCATTGAAGTTTTCTTGTTTAACAATAAAATTATCAAACTCATCCAAGCATTGGCTAGCAGACTTATTATGAGGAATATCACCTTCATCAAATCTATAGAGAGAATTTACCTTTACTACCTGTGTCGGGTTATTAAGACCATGTATTTCTTCAATAGGTGGTAAATTCTTAACATCTTCAGCTTTAATACCCTTTTCTTTCATAGATTTCTTTGCCTCTTGCATATCTTCAGGACTAAGAAATAGAATACCCCTTTCTTCGGAGTTGGCTTAGGAGTTGGTTCAGGAAGTGTCCAATCATTATCATTACTCAATATATTATTCAATAGCAATTCAGCTTGCTCTATAGTTCTTTCCCTAAAAAAACAACCAGCAAAACTATCCAGGTGGTCTCTGGAGCATCGGTTAGTCCATTATAAAAGATATCAAGTATTTCATTTTTCTTGAGAGGATGATCAGGCAAAGCATTAAGTAATCGGAGAAGCCTCCCCCAAGCTTGTGGGAGACTCTCTTCGTCATTTTGCACAAAATTATATATTTCCCTTAAGGCAGCTTGTTTCTTATGAGCGGGGAAATATTTAGTGGAGAAGTAATAAATCATATCCTGGGGACTAAGCACACAACCAGGAGAAAGAGAATTAAACCATGTTTTAGCATCACCCTTTAATGAGAACGAAAATAACTTAAGGATATAATAGTAACGAATTTTTCCTCATGAGTGAATAGGGTGGCTATATCATTCAATTTAGTAAGATGTGCCACAGCAGTTTCAAATTTATAGCCATAAAAAGGATACGATTTAACCAAAGTAATTAACTCAGGATCAACAGAGAAATCATAATCCTTATTAGAAATATAGATAGGTGAAGTAGCAAAAGCAGGGTCATATTTCATTCTAGCATTCAAAGACTTTTCTTTCAGCCTAGCTAATAGTTTCTTAAGATCATATCTATCTTTGCAAGCAAAAAGGTCTCTAGTAGTTTCTTCATCCATAACATAACCCTCAAGCACATCAGGCAATTCATATCTAGGGGGAGAATCTTCATCATCACTTTCATCAATATTATCTGTTTCAATAATTTCATTTTCTCTAACCCTAGCAAGTTGTTCATCAAGAAATTCACCTAATGGCACGTTATTATCAAGCATAGAAGTAGTTTCACCATAAGCATCATGCATAGCAGAAGTGGCATCATCAATAACACGCGACATATCAAAATCAATAACAGGTGTAGGTGTCACAAATTTACTCATAACAGAAGGTGAGTCAAGTGCAGAGCTAGATGGCAGTTCCTTACCTCCCCTCGTAGTTGAGGGGAAAATCTTGGTTCTTTCATCTTTCAAGTTCCTCATAGTGATGAACAGATATAAATCCCAAGTGACTCAAAGAATAGAGCTATGCTCCCTGGCAACGGCGCCAGAAAATAGTCTTGATAACCCACAAGTATAAGGGATTGCAACAATTTTCGAGGGTAGATTATTCAACACAAATTTATTGATTCGTCACAAGGGGAGCCAAAGAATATTCTCAAGTATTAATAGTTGACTTGTCAATTCAATCGCACCTGAAAGACTTAATATCTGCAGCAAAGTATTTAGTAGCAAAGTAATATGGAAGTAGCGGTAACGGTGGCAAAAGTAACAGTAGTAGTTTTTGTAGCAATCGTAACAGTGGAAACGGAAAAGTAAATAAGCAAAGATCAATATGTGAAAAGCTCGTAGGCAATGTGTCGGGGATATACCCCGCGGTATGACCCAGCCGGAATATGACCCGGCTGGGACTTGGTATTTCATTGGTATGACCCGGCAGATTGTTTACTATAAGCCGACAGATTGTTTAAGCCAGATGTTAAGCAGCCAGATTGTAAGCCAACAGATTGTTTAATGTAAGTCGACAGATTGTTTAAACCAGATGTAAGCTGGCAGATTGTAAGCCTGAAGATTGTTTACTGTAAGCCGACAGATTGTTTAAGCCAGACAGTTGATAACCCACAATTATAGGGGATCGCAATAGTTTTTGAGGGTAGAGTATTCAACCCAAATTTATTATTCGACACAAGGGGAGCCAAAGAATATTCTCAAGTATTAGCAGCCGAGTTGTCAATTCAACCACACCTGGAAACTTAATATCTGCAGCAAAGTAATATGATAGTAGTGGTAACAGTAGCAAAAAGTAATATTTTTTGGTTTTGTAGTGATTGTAACAATAGCAACGGAAAAGTAAATAAGCGAATAACAATATATGGAAAGCTCGCAGGCAATGGATCGGTGATGGAGAATTATGCCGGATGCGATCGATCATGTAACAGTCATAACATAGGGTGACACAGAACTAGCTCCAATTCATCAATGTAATGTAGGCATGTATTCCGAATATAGTCATATGTGCTTATGGAAAAGAACTTGCATGACATCTTTTGTCCTACCCTCCCGTGGCAGCGGGGTCCTATTGGAAACTAAGGGATATTAAGGCATCCTTTTAATAGAGTACCAGACCAAAGCATTACCACATAGTGAATACATGAACTCCTCAAACTACGGTCATCACCGGGAGTGGTCCCGATTATTGTCACTTTGGGGTTGCGGATCATAACACATAGTAGGTGACTATTGACTTGCAAGATAGGATCAAGAACTCACATATATTCATGAAAACACTTCCTCAAAACAATCATAATATGATATAACAAGATGGTATCTCGCTAGCCCTTTCTAAGACCGTAAAACATAAATGCAAAAAACCTTTAAAGATCAAGGAGTGACTAGACATTGTAATTCAAGGTAAAAGAGATCCAGTCAAGTCATACTCAATGTAAACTAACAGTAATGGATGCAAATGACAGCGATGCTCTCCAACTGGTGCTTTTTAATAAGAGGATGATGACTCAACATAAAAGTAAATAGATAGGCCCTTCGTAGAGGGAAGCAGGGATTTGTAGAGGTGCCAGAGCTCGGTTTTGAAGTAGATATGAATAATATTTTGAGCGGTATACTTTCATTGTCAATGTAACAACCAAGAGATCTCGATATCTTCCATGCTACACACATTATAGGCGGTTCCCAAACAGAATGGTAAATTTTATACTCCCCCTCCACCAACAAGCATCAATCCATGGCTTGCTCGAAACAACGAGTGCCTCCAACTAACAAGAGTCCTGGGGGAGTTTTGTTTGCAGTTATTTTGATTTGATTTGCATAAAGCATGGGACTGGGCATCCGTGTGACCAGCCATTTTCTCATGAGTGAGGAGCGGAGTCCACTCCTCTTGAGAATAACCCGCCTAGCATGGAGGATACAGACAACCCTAGTTGATACATGAGCTATTCGAGCATACAAAACAGAATGTTTATTTGAAGGTTTAGAGTTTGGCACATACAAATTTACTTGGAACGGCAAGTAGATACCGTATATAGGTAGGTATGGTGGACTCATATGGAATAACTTTGGGGTTTATGGAGTTGGATGCACAAGCAGTATTCCCGCTTAGTACAAGTGAAGGCTAGAAAAGACTGGGAAGCGACCAGCTAGAGAGCAACAATAGTCATGAACATGCATTAAAATTAATCAACACCAAATGCAAGCATGAGTAGGACATAATGCACCATGAACATAAATATCGTAGAGGCTATGTTAATTTTGTTTCAACTACATGCGTGAACATGTGCCAAGTCAAGCCACTCGAATCGTTCAAAGGAGGATACCACCCTATCATACCACATCACAACCATTTTAATAGCATGTTGGCACACAAGGTAAACCATTATAAGCTCCTAGATAATTAAGCATGGCATAAGCAACTATAATCTCTAATTGTCATTGCAAATATGTTTCTTTCATAATAGGCTGAATCAGGAACGATGAACTAATCATATTTACAAAAACAAGAGAGGTCGAGTTCATACCAGCTTTTCTCATCTCAATAAGTTCATCATATAATCATCATTATTGCCTTTCACTTGCACGACCGAATAGTGTGGATAATAATAATAGTGCACGTGCATTGGACTAAGCTGGAACCTGAAAGCATTCTATTCAAGAGAGAAGACAAGGTAATATGGGCTCTTTGTTAGATCAACAATAATGCATATGAGAGCCACTCAACATTTTCATTATGGTCTTCTCCTCTCGACCCCCAAATAAAAGAAACAAAACTATTTACACGGGAAAGCTCCCAATGAGCAAAAGAAGAACGAGAAATCTTTTCGGGTTTATCACCTGATCGATTCTTGGTAGGGCAAATGGGTCCTTGGGGCAGGCCTTGTTGAGGCTCGTGTAGTCAATACACATTCGCCACTGCTTGTTCTTCTTTAGCACCAGGACCAGGTTTGCCAGCCACTCCGGAAAGAAAACTTCCATAATGAAGCCGGCTGCTAGGAGTCGGGCTATCTCTTCTCCGACGACTCTTCTCTTCTCTTCTGATAAGCGGCGCAGGGGCTGCCTGACCGGCTTTGCATCAGATCGGACATGTAACTTGTGCTCGGAGAAATTCGTCGGAACACCTGGCATGTCTTTGGGAGACCATGCGAAGATGTCCCGATTCTCACAGAGGAAATCGACGAACTCGCCTTCCTATTTGCTGTCGAGGTTTGCACCTATTACAGCGTACCTCTCTGGGTGCTCCGGATCCAAGGGTATCTTCTTTGTCTCTTTGGCCGGCTTGAACGAACCTTCGGCTTCCGAATCCTTTGGGTCGGGCGATATCTCCGGCTGCTTGCCGGCCATCGCCACAACTCGCTCAAGGAGCCACTTCTCGGCTGTGACTACCAAGGACTCGGCCAGCCGACTGCTCTTAGCTGCGCAAGCAGACGACTTCCGATAGTCGCCTGCCACAGTCAGAATTCCCCTGGAACTGGGCATCTTCATCTTGAGGTAAGCATAGTGGGGGACCACCATGAACTTGGCCAGGGCGGGTCGGCCAAGGAGCGCATCGTACGGGCTCTCAAGGTCCACCACCTCAAACCAAACAGGCTCTCTTCGGAAGTGATCTTTGTCCCCAAAGAGGACGTCAATCAGGATCTTGTCGATTGGTGAGCAGGACAGCCCAGGAACAATGCCGTGGAACACAGTCTGGCTGTTCTGGAGCTGTCTTTGCTTGATTCCCAACTTCTCCATGGTGTCCTTGTACAGGATATTGATGCTGCTGCCCCCGTCTATCAGAACTCGCGAGAAACGTGCGGCCCGTTTATCCGTGGCAAAGGTGGCGTCCAGGACCAGGGCATAGGAGCCCGGACTCGGCATCACTTCGGGGTGGTCAGCCCTGCTCCAGCTGATGGGCTTCTCAGACCAGTGCATGAACTCTGGCGTCTCTGAGGCTACTGCGTTTACCTCTTGTTGCTGCAGCCGCCTGCTGCGCTGATCATCAGCCATACTGGTGAACACCACATAGGCTCCATGCTCTTCAGGGTATTCGTCTTGTACTGCGCCGACCGGCCTGACTGCCGGCTGCTGGGGCGGAGGCAGAGGCGGTTGCCCAGCAGGCGGGGGTGCCTGGAGGCCGTCTCCCTTGGCGATCCTGGTGAGCCAGTGGCACTTCCGGGTGGTGTGATTCGACGGCTTCCCGCCGCTGTGGAACTTGCAAGGTCCATCCAAGGTCTGCTCATAGGAGAAGGCCGGCAACCAGTTCGGCTTGCCGGCTTTCTGTCGCTTGGGCGGAGGCTGCTCTTCTGGCTGCTGGGCTTCAACGGTTGCGACCTACCAGCCGCCAGAAGCTGGGTGCGGGGCCTTGCGCTTGTTGTCGCCCTGCTGTTGTTGCCGGCCGGCGTCTGTTGCCGGAATTCTTGGAGCTTGAGGAGCTACTTTGCCGGTCGTGCTGATTTGAATCTCCGCCTTCATGGAGGAGTCGGCCGTAGCGTACTTGTCTGCTATGATCAGCAGCTCGTCGAGGGTTTCTAGCTCATCGCAGAGGAGCTTGTGCTTGAGGAGGGTGCCTTCTCGGCAACCGGATGTGAAGTACTCGATGGCCTGCACCTCGTGCACGCCCTCGCAGGAGTTCCGGAGCTTAGCCCAATGCGTGAGGTAGTCGCGAGTCGACTCGTCAGGACCTTGCACGCACAAGGAGAGTTGACGAGGCTTGGGAGGATGCTTGTACGTGCTGGTGAAGTTGCGGACGAACGCTTCGGTGAAGTCGACCCAGCTGTTAATGCTGCGGGGCTTCAAGCTGTTCAGCCATGTCCGGGCCGTGCCCTGGAGCATGAGCGGAACGTACTTTATGGCGACACGCTTGTTGCCGTTTGCTATGCTGACAGCCGTGGAGTAGTCGACTAGCCAGTCTTCCGGCTTCACGCAGCCGGTATACTTGGGCGTGTCTCTTGGGAGCGTGAACCCTCTGGGAAAGGGCTCGTCCCGAATGCGGGGCCCGAAACAAGGCGGACCCAGCTCGTCTTCTTCCTCCAGCGCCAGGGACCGGTGAAGTCGGTCGATCTGGAGGCGGGCGTCGTTCTCTCCAACTCCCTCTCGGCGGCCAAGGCGGTCACCAAGAGTCGGATGATCAACAGGCGGCGGGGAGACAAGCCTCTCCTTGTGGGGAGGGGGAGGCGGACAGTCGTCTTGTCATTCCACTGCTCTCGGGCGGCCGTCTCGGTCGCGCTCTATGGTAATCCGAGTCCGACTGTGGCTGACAGTCGGCTCCTTGTCCTTTCTTCCTCGGGCGCCGCCAGTCGGTGTCGGAGACGTCGCGCCTTGATCTCGGTGCGGGTCGTCGTTTGGCCGCAGCGGCGCCTCCGTGCGGCAGCTAGCCTCGTTCTGCGCAGCAGCCGCATCGAGGAGCCGCTGGACTCGCTCCATCATGAGGCGGTGTTCTTCGCCCTCGAAATTGTCCAGCTCATCCGCCGCTGCCTGGGCGCCCCGGATGTTCTCCGCTGGTGTGGCGTATACGGGGCGGCTAGCCCCAAACAGGCTGGCGATGGCTACGCCACGCTGCTGGACCGCGCCAAGGCGGCTGGGCCCTGCCGGAGCCGGCGAGCCGCCAACGGCGCGATCCATCTCCCGCTGGTAAGCTGCTGACAAGCATCTCATGCTGGCCAGCTTCTTCGCGCCTTCAACGAGCTGAAGGCGGTGCGCTTCTAACGTCTCTGCGTCGGCATCTTCCGGAATGGGCGTGGCTAGGTCTTGAAGCTCCGCGCCGAGCGATTCGGGCGCTCCTCCGCCGGGGAACTTGTCATGACTGATGACTAGCACCTCAGTGACGGTTCTTCCGTTGCTCTCCGCGCGGGGGAGAGGTTCGTCGTAGACCACCATGTTGGTGGGGAACGCGTCGAGCGACACGGTGTCGGAGTCGACCAGCATCGGGTCAGTGGAGCCTACGGACTCCAAGTCTACGGCAGGCTCGCCGGAGACGTGGAGTTGATCGAGGAGGCCCGCGAGGAGGTTTTCGGGGCCGCCCGCGCCTCCGTCGGCCGCAGGTTCGTCGGAGAGGCGGACCTCGCCGACAAGCTCGGCCAAGGAGCTGGCTGCGCAGGCGATCTCAACGCCACTCAGCGCGTCGATGCAAACTTTGTCTGGCGTGCCTGGCTGGTTGCGCTCGCCAGGGAGGAAGAGGGTTCCTGTCCAGAATAGATCTCCGGACGGCGGTGCACCATGCCCCAAGGTCGGCGCCAAATGTCGGGGGTTTGGTGCGACATATGCCAACGGGTGGCTTATCATGGTGGGGGCGAGTAGAACGTCGCCGGTGCCTGGAAACGGGATGAGGCGAAGACATGCACGCCGGTGAATCTTACCCAGCTTCAGGGCTCTCCGTGGAGATAACACCCCTACTACTGCTCTACGAGGTCTCCGCATGATCACTATGGTCCAATGTTTACACGGTTGCTCCTTGAGCTGTATCTGGTGGTAGGAGAGGGCAAGGCTAGCTCCCTCCTTCTATTTGGTATGGTCTAGAACTACTGGATCCCAACCCTTTGCATGGGTGCCTTGGGGGATTTATATAGGCCTACCCCCCAGGGGTATAATGGTAAGGTGACTGGGCACGGGCCCAGCCATCAGTGTCTCCGACCTCTGACTTCTCCGCCGACTGCTGGGGCTTGCCGACTGGCGGGCCCCGCCGACTGGTCTGGGACGGAGCCGACAGGCCGCGTCCGCCGCGGGCGGGTCTTGCCGGCTGCTGATTACTGTAGCCGTGCTCCTGATGATGCAAGCTCGGTCACGGGGTCATGGCAACAGCCCCGCCGCCTGGTGGGCGATCACTGTGGCCACTCCCCATCTCTTCTTTATTAATGGCGCGTGGGCCCTGGGGGAGGGCTCGACCGACTCCCCCGGGCCGACTCCCGTTGGGTCCGACTGGCGGTTCTCCCGCCGTCTCCCGAGGTCTCGCTGACTGGTGGGCCCTGCTGCCCCTGGGCCGTACAGACAAGCCGTCATGGGCGCAGGACCAGGTACTGTGGTTCTCATGTCAGGGCCGGCCGGGCAACAGTGCCATGCCGCAGGGAGATCTTCCCATGTACGGCGCGCTGTAGCCATGCCTGCCCTTGGTAAGGGGCGGGGAGTGGGCTTCATTGTAGCCACGCCCCTATCCCATTCCCCTTGATGAGGTCACGGTTTGTTGGAGTCGCCGGCCGACTCCCCAAAGCCAGCTTCTCTGGAAGTCGTCCCTGGGACTCGGCCGTGAGCGGGCAGTCGGCCGCCTTGCCGTAGACTCCCCAGGAAGCGGCTCTTCGCCCTCTGGTCTTGAGGGGCGCAGCCTGCCCCGCTGTCTTGAAAGGTCATGGGGCTCGGGTTGGCCTACCCGTGGCCCATTACTCCGACAATGCATACAATCATTATACATCAAATTCTTACCCAAGTCACTTGGGGGCTCTTAAAATTTATATATGAGCTGTAAATGTGTTTTCTTCTTGGTCGTTGTCAAAACATGACAGAAGCACAATCTTTTCTTTCTCTTCCAATTTTCGGATTGGCACCGAACACTTGATCTTGTTCGGACATCATGTTTTTACTGACGTTTTTTGGTTTTTCAAGCTTTTGGCACTTTTAAACTATTTGTGTGTTTTCAGCACAAGTCTCGTAGTGCAACGCCGGACACCTTTAGAGATTCGGAAAAAAACATTCTCGGATATTGCTATATATGCATCGGTGTCGAATTGTGTCTTCGGTCAATAGTTGGGTTGCCCGACTCCTGCGCTTGCCTCCTATGTTCCGCTCTGTTCGGCTAGGTGTGCAAAGGGAGAACCACTGCGATTGTGGTTCCAGCTCACTTGGTTAAGCACCTTAGTGGAGAAAGCCAAAAAGTGACTATCACAATAAGCGTAAACTGGTCAGTGATCCGATGACTGTATTAAATGACGGGCCATTCATAACATTGGCCGAAGTGTTTACGGCTTGACCTCGACTGTCGCCGAACACTACCAGGGGCCAGCAACAGGCCTCCCAAACTAAAATCCTCAATATTTTGCTCTTTCATTAGAGCTGAGGTTTCATGATCATGCTTAGCATGACAACCCAAAGAAAGGGACCGATAGTAGGAGTATTTTCTTTGGAAGACCTATCTTATGTTAAACAGTAATATAACATATCTCTCTGCGTACCTTTGTTTATAAAACCGTATGACCAGATTGCCTTGTTTGTCGTAAATCTTTGCCCTCATAAAGTCTTTATAAAGTAGGACAAACACTCCTCGGCTACTAGCTGAGGAGGTGGAAGCCGATGGTCGGTCAACAAAGTTTTGTACAATGCGGATCTGAGCATTAATGATGTAAAGTACTAGGATACATAGAGTCATTACACATAATTTGTGATTTTACTATGGATATCGATCCTTAATTTGGCCACACATGCCCGCATTAAGGCTCGGGGGCAACTGGGCTTCGGGCTTATTATTTACAAATATTAAAGGGGCACATCGATCCCCTGATCTGGTGTTGCCACCCGACCAGTGTCTCGGGGGCTACTGCATTGCCTGTCCAATGCAGAAAATTTTAAGTGCAATACAGTTTCCGAGGAGATTATGATCCTCAGGTTGGTCGGCCGCACCCAACCTGAGTCTCAAGGAATGAGCATGCCGCTTTTTGTGTCCCGAAGTATTCTGCCGAGCTAGGACTTGATCCTCAGGCCAATTTTGCAAATCAACCTGAGTCTTAGAGGCTACTGGGATCAGCGGTCTTACGTCATCCTTCAAGTGCATCTCGGGTTTTAAACCGATACACACCTTGAGAGCTACTGGCTATATATCTCGACAGAGAATAAATTGCACCAATCAAAAATATTGACAAAAAATCGGCCCACGGTCGGGGTGGTGCACCACCTCGGAAGCAGTCTGACATAAAGCTCGGGCGCTAGTGGCTGGCTCCATAGAGGGCATTTCCAGCATTAAGCTCGACTAAACTCCTTCAACTTTTTTGAACCAAGGTGATATGACACCTCGGATATAGTCCGGCGTTGGAGGTTGGACATAGTCCGGCGTTGGAGCTCGGAAACATTCCGGCGTTGGAGCTCAGAAAGCGGTCCGGCGTTGGTGCTCGGCTGCAAAAGATACCTTAAATGCAGTCCGACGTTGGAGCTCGGACACAAGAGGACACTGTCTCCCGGGAACAACTTCAAACCCGAGGTGTGGCATAAAAATAACCAGGCATTGATAAAGGCCGGAAACTTAAAGGGGCTCCTCGGATACCCGACGTGTAAACTCGTCGAATGCATTTCGGTGATCCTCAAGATCGAAGATGAGAAGATTCGTTGAACCAGTTTTCAAGACCGACAACCGAAGATGAAGAGCAGTTCGAAAGAATCGAGGAGAGTCCCTAACTTGAAGACCGGTTCAGGGGGCTACTGACGGTGTCCTGGACTAGGGGGTACTCAACACGTCATCTCCCGATCTGTTAGATTGGGCCAAGGACCCCCGTGGCCGTATACTCATGGGCCAGCTCGGACAGCTGCCGCACACAAGGAAGATTCCACAAGACTTGGCGATCAAGACAAGGACTCCTCCCCCACCGGCGTATTCGGCTAGGACTCTTGTTATCCTAGGCCTCTGGTGCATTATATAAACCAGGGCCAGGCTAGTCGATAGAGATATACAACAATCATACCATAGGATAGCTTCTAGGGTTTTAGCCTCTACGATCTCGTGGTAGATCAACTCTTGTAATACTCATATCATCAATATCAATCAAGCAGGACGTAGGGTATTACCTCCATCAAGAGGGCCCGAACCTGGGTAAACATCATGTCCCCTGCCTCCTGTTACCATCGATCCTAGACGCACAGTTCGGGACCCCCTACCCGAGATCCGCCGGTTTTGACACCGACAGCGAGATTCAATTTAAGAGTGGTAGGTTTGTAACATCCCAAAATTCTTGGAATGAATCAAGTGGGGGTTAATCTTCTAGATAAGATAGTGACTAATAGAGTTCTCTAGTCACTATCACCAATCTGCTATAACTTCGTGATGAACTATAATATGCAAGGGATGACGAAAACGATTCCCGAGCTCTTCATGATGCTAAAATCGGCGAAGGTAGAAACCAAGAAAGAGCATCAAGTGTTGATGGTTAACAAGACCACTAGTTTCAAGAAAAAGGGCAAGGGAAAGAAAGGGAACTTCAAGAAGAATGGAAAGCAAGTTGTCACTCCCATCAAGAAGCCCAAAGCTAGACCCGACCCTAAAACTGGGTGCTTCTACTGCAAAGAAAATGGTCACTAGAAGTAGAACTGCCCCAAATACTTAGCGGATAAGAAGGATGGCAACATGAACAAAGGTATATTAGATATACATGTTATTGATGTGTATTTTACTCGTAGTAACCCCTAGGTATTTGATAGCAGTTCAGTTGCTAAGATTAGTTACTCGAAACAGGAGTTGCAGAGACTAGTTAAAAGCAAGGTGACAATGTGTGTTGGAAATGATTCCAAGGTTGATATGATCACCATCACACACTCCCTCTACCTTCAGGATTAGTGTTGAACCTAATGTTATTTGGTGTTTGCGTTGAGCATGAATATGATTAGATCATGTTCATTCCAATATGTTTATTCATTTAAGTAAGAGAATAATTGTTGTTCTGTTTACATGAATAAGACCTTCTATGGTCATACACCCAATGTCAATGGATGACTGAATCTCGATCGTAGTGATACACATCATAATATTGATGCCAAAAGATGCAAAGTTGATAATGATAGTGAAACATACTTGTGGCACTCCTGTTTAGGTCATATTGGTGTAAAGCACATGAAGAAACTCCATGCAGATGGACTTTTGGAATCACTTGATTATGAATCATTTGATACTTGCGAACCATGCCTCATGGGAAATATGACTAAAACTCCGTTCTCTGGAACAATGGAGCGAGCTAATGACTTATTGGAAATAATACATACCGATGTATGCGGTCCGATGAGTGTTGAAGCACGCGGCAGGTATCGTTATTTTCTGACCTTCAGAGATGATTTGAGTAGGTATGGGTATATCTACTTGATGAAACACAAGTCTGAAACATTTGAAAAGTTCAAAGAATTTCAGAGTGAAGTAGAGAATCATCATAACAAGAAAATAAAGTTTCTATGATCTGATTGCGGAGGCGAATATTTGAGTTAGGAGTTTGGCCTTCATTTAAAACAATGTGGAATTGTTTCACAACTCACGCCACCTAGAACACCACAGCGTAATGGTGTATCCAAACGTCGTAACCGTACTTTATTGGATATAGTGCATTTTATGATGTCTCTTACCAACTTACCACCATCGTTTTAGGGTTATGCATTAGAGACAGCCACATTCACGTTAAATATGGCACCATCTAGATCCGTTGAGACAACACCGTATGAACTATGGTTTGGCAAGAAACCTAAGTTGTTGTTTCTTAAAGTTTGGGGTTGTGACACTTATGTCAAAAGAATTCAACCTGATAAGCTCAAATCCATATCGGAGATGTGCGTCTTCATAGGATACCCTAAGGAAACAAGTGGGTACACCTCCTACCACAGATCCGAAGGCAAGATTTTTGTTGCCAAGAATGGATCCTTTCTAGAGAAGGAGTTTCTCTCGAAAGAAGTGAGTGGGAGGAAAGTACAACTTGATGAGGTAATTGTACCTTCTCTCAATTTGGAAAGTAGTACATCAGAGAAATTCGTTCCCGTGATGCCTACACCAACTAGAGAGGAAGTTAATGATGGTGATCATGAAACTTCAGATCAAGTTACTACTGGACCTCATAGGTTGAAAAGAGCACATTCTGCACCAGAATGGTACGGTAACCCTATCCCGGAAGTCATGTTACTAGACCATGACGAACCTACGAACTATGAAGAAGCTATGATGAGCCCAGATTCCGATAAATGGCTTGAGGCCATGAAATCTGAGATAGGATCCATGTATGAGAACAAAGTGTGGACTTTGATGGGTTTGCTTGATGATCGGCAAGTCATTGAAAATAAATGGATCTTCATGAAGAAGACAGACGCTGATCATAATGTCACCATCTACAAAGCTCGACTTGTCGCAAAAGGTTTTCGACAAGTTCAAGGGGTTGACTACGATGGGAAGTTCTCACCCGTAGCGATGCTTAAGTCAGTCTGAATCATGTTAGCAATTGCCGCATTTTATTATGAAATTTGGCAAATAGACATAAAAACTGCATTCCTTAATGGATTTCTTAAACAAGAGTTGTATATGATGCAACCAGAAGGTTTTGTTGATCCTAAAGATGCTAACAAAGTGTGCAAGCTCCAGCGATCCATCTATGGACTGGTGCAAGCATCTCGGAGTTGTAATATATGCTTTGATGAGGTGATCAAAGCATATGGTTTTATACAGACTTACGGTGAAGCCTGTATTTACAAGAAAGTGAGTGGAAGCTCTGTAGCATTTCTAATATTATATGTGGATGACATATTGTTGATTGGAAATGATATATAATTTTTGGAATGCATAAAAGGATATTTTGAATAAGAATTTTTCAATAAAAGACCTCGGTGAAGCTGGTTACATACTAGGCATCAAGATCTATAGAGATAGATCAAGACACTTGATGAGATTTTCAATGAGTACATACCTTGACAAGATTTTTGAAGGAGTTCAAAATGGGTCAGTCAAAGAAAGGGTTCTTGCCTATGTAACAAGGTGTGAAGTTGTGTAAGACTCAAAACCCGACCACCGCAGAATGTGGAGAGAGAATGAAAGTCATTCCCTATGCCTCAGCCATAGGTTCTATAAAGTATGACATGCTATGTACCAGACCTGTTGTGTGCCTTGCCATGAGTTTGGCTAGGGGGTACAATAGTGATCCAGGAGTGGATCACTGGACAGTGGTCAAAATTATCCTTAGGTACCTAAGAGGACTAAGCAAATGTTTCTTGGTTATGGAGGTGATAAAGAGTTCGTCGTAAAGAGTTACGTCGATGCAAGCCTTTGACACCGATTCAGATGACTCTGAGTATTATTCTGGATACATATTGAAAGTGGGCGAAATTAGCTAGAGTAGCTCCATGCAGAGCATTGTAGACATAAAAATTTGCAAAAAATACATACGGATCTGAATGTGACAGACACATTGACTAAACCTCTCTCACAAGCAAAACATGATCACACCTTTGTACTCTTTGGGTGCTAATCACATGGCGATGTGAACTACATTACTGACTCTAGTAAACTCTTTGGGTGTTGGTCACATGGCAATGTGAACCGTGGGTTTTAATCACATGGCAATGTAATCTAAATTATTGACTCTAGTGCAAGTGGGAGACTGAAGGAAATATGCCCTAGAGGCAATAATAAAGTTGTTATTTTATATTTCCTTATATCATGATAAATGTTTATTATTCATGCTAGAATTGTATTAAACGGAAACTTGATACATAGACAAATCACCGTGTCCCTAGTAAGGAAACACACCAGCCACAAGGGGCTGGTCGCCCCCATATGGGCCGGCTAAAGGAGGAGAAGGAAAGGGGAGAAGGGAAAGGTAAGTGCGGATTGATACATCTCCAACGTATCTATAATTTTTGATTGTTCCATGCTATTATATTATCTGTTTTGGATGCTTTATATGCATTAATATGCTATGTTATATTATTTTTGGGACTAAAATATTAACCTAGAGCCCAGTGCTAGTTCCTTATTTTTCCTTGTTTTAGAGTTTCGCAGAAAAAGAATATCAAACGGAGTGCAAACGAAATAAAACCTTCGCGATGATTTTTCTTGGACTAGAAGACAACCAGAAGACTTGGAGATGAAGTTGGAGGAGCCACGTGGCGGCCAGAAGGACGGAGGGTGCGCCCAGGGGGTAGGGCGCACCCCCACCCTTGTGGGCCCCTCGTGCACTTCCTGGCCTAGTTTCTTCGCCTATATATTCCTGATACGTCTCCAAATTATCTATAATTTTTTATTGTTCCATGCTATTATATTATCCATCTTGAATGTTTTATATGTATTTGTATGCTATTTTAGATGATTTTTGGGACTGGTCTATTAACCTAGACCCCAATGCTAGTTTTTGTTTTTTCCTTGTTTTTGAGTTTCGCAGAAAAGCAATATCAGACGGAGTCCAAACGAGCTGAAAATTTATGGTGATTTTTTATGGACCAGAAGAAGCCCCCGAAGCAAAAGAGTTGGGCCAGAAGAGTACCGAGCCAACCACAAGGTTGGCGGGCACGCCCTTCATCCTTGTCATTGACTCGTGGACCCCCCTGACGTGAAACCGATACCAAAAATCCCTATAAATACAGAAACCCCCAAAAAGAAACCTAGATCGGGAGTTCCGCCACCGCAAGCCTCTGTAGCCACAAAAAACCAATCGGGACCCTGTTCCGGCACCCTGTCGGAGGGGGGAATCATCACCGGTGGCCATCTTCATCATCCCGGCGCTCGCCATGATGAGGAGGGGGTAGTTCACCCTCGGGGCTGAGGGTATGTACTAGTAGCTATGTGTTTGATCTCTCTCTCTCATGTTCTTGATTTGGCACGATCTTGATGTACCGTGAGCTTTGCTATTATAGTTGGATCTTATGATGTTTCACCCCCTCTACCTTCTTGTAATGGATTGAGTTTTCCCTTCGAAGTTATCTTATCAGATTGAGTCTTTAAGGATTTGAGAACACTTCATGTATGTCTTGCATGTGCTTATCTGTGGTGACAATGGGATATTCACGTGATCTACTTGATGTATGTTTTGGTGATCAACTTGCGGGTCATGTGACCTTGTGAACTTATGCTTAGGGGTTGGCACATGTTTTCGTCTTGACTCTCTGGTAGAAACTTCGGGGCACTCTTTGAAGTTCTTTGTGTTGGTTTGAATAGATGAATATGCGATTGTGTAATGCATATCGTATAATCAAACCCGTGGATACTTGTGGTGACATTGGAGTATCTAGGTGACATTAGGGTTTTGCTTGATGTGTGTCTTAAGGTGTTATTTTAGTACAAACTCTAGGGCTGTTTGTGACACTTATAGGAATAGCCCAATATATCGACCAGAAAGAATAACTTTGAGGTGGTTTCGTACCCTACAATAATCTCTTCGTTTATTCTCCGCTATTAGTGATTTTGGAGTGACTCTTTGTTGCACGTCGAGGGATTGTTATATGATCAAATTATGTTATCATTGTTGAGAGAACTTGCATTAGTGAAAGTATGAACCCTAGGCCTTGTTTTCAAGAATTGCAATACCATTTTCGCTCACTTTTGTTACTAGTTACCTTGCCGTTTTTTATATTTTCAGATTACAAAAACCTATATCTACCATCCATATTGCACTTGTATCACCATTTCTTCGCCGAACTAGTGCACCTATTCAATTTACCATCGTATTGGGTGTGTTGGGGACACAAGAGACTCGTTGTTATTTGGCTGCAGGGTTGTTTGAGAGAGACCATCTCATCCTACACCTCCCACGGATTGATAAACCTTAGGTCATCCACTTGAGGGAAAATTGCTACCGTCCTACAAAACTCTGCGCTTGGAGGCCCAACACAACCTTCTTCTTGTAGGCGTTGTTGGGCCTCCAAGTGTAGAGCTTTGTAGGACAGTAGAAAATTTCCCTCAAGTGGATGACCTAAGGTTTATCAATCCGTGGGAGGCGTAGGATGAAGATGGCCTCTCTCAAACAACCCTGCAAACAAATAGCAAAGAGTCTCTTGTGTCCCCAACATACCCAATACAATGGTAAATTGTATAGGTGCACTAGTTCGGCGAAGAGATGGTGATACAAGTGCAATATGGATGGTAGATATAGGTTTTTGTAATCTGAAAATATAAAAACAGCAAGGTAGCAAGTGGTAAAAGTGAGCAAAAACGGTATTGCAATGCGTTGAAACAAGGCCTAGGGTTCATACTTTCACTCGTGCAAGTTCTCTCAACAATAATAACATAATTGGATCATATAACTATCCCTCAAAATGAAACAAAGAGACACTCCAAAGTCACTAATAGCGGAGAACAAATGAAGAGATTATTGTAGGGTATGAAACCACCTCAAAGTTATCCTTTCTGATCGATCTATTCAAGAGTCCATAGTAAAATAACACGAACCTATTCTTTCCGTTACGATCTATCCTAGATTTCGTACTAGAATAACACCTTAAGACACAAATCAACCAAAACCCTAATGTCATCTAGATACTCCAATGTCACCTCAAGTATCCGCGGATATGATTATACAATATGCATCACACAATGTCAGATTCATCTATTCAACCAACACAAAGAACTTCAAAGAGTGCCCCAAAGTTTATACCGGAGAGTCAAGACGAAAATGTGTGCCAAGCCCTATGCATAAGTTCACAAGGTCACGGAACTCCCAAGTTGATCACCAAAACATACATCAAGTGGATCACGTGAATATCCCATCGTCACCATAGATAAGCACATGCAAGACATACATCAAGTGTTCTCAAATCCTTAAAGACTCAATCTGATAAGATAACTTCAAAGGGAAAACTCAATCCATTACAAGAGAGTAGAGGGGGAGAAACATCATAAGACCCAACTATAATAGCAAAGCTCGCGATACATCAAGATCGTGCCAAATCAAGAACACGAGAGAGAATTTTTGATGTGGAATGATACCTAACATAATTCTCAATGTAATTCTCTTTATTGTGGCATGAATATTCAGAACCATAAGATTCAAGACAAAAGTTTAATATTGACATAAAATAATAATACTTCAAGTATACTAACAAAGTTATCATGTCTTCTCAAAATAACATGGCCAAAGAAAGCTATCCCCACAAAATCATATAGTCTGGCTATGCTCTATCTTCATCACACAAAATATTTAAATCATGCACAACCACGATGACAAGCCAAGCAATTATTTCATACTTTTGATGTTCTCAAACTTTTTCAATCTTCACGCAATACATGAGCGTGAGCCATGGACATAGCACTATAAGTGCAATAGAATGGTGGTTGTGGAGAAGACAAAAAGGAGAAGATAGTCTCACATCAACTAGGCGTATCAACGGGCTATGGAGATGCCCATCAATAGATATCAATGTGAGTGAGTAGGGATTGCCATGCAACGGATGCACTAGAGCTATAAGTGTATGAAAGCTCAAAAAGAAACTAAGTGGGTGTGCATCCAACTCGCTTGCTCACGAAGACCTAGGGCATTTTGAGGAAGCCCATCATTGGAATATACAAGCCAAGTTCTATAATGAAAGATTCCCACTTAGTATATGGAAGTGATAACATAGGAGACTCTCTATCATGAAGATAATAGTGCTACTTTGAAGCACAAGTGTGGTAAAAGGATAGTAGCATTGCCCCTTCTCTCTTTTTCTCTCATTTATTTGGGCCTTCTCCTTTTTTGGCCTTTTTCTCTTTTTTATTTTTCGTCCGAAGTCTCATCCCGACTTGTGGGGGAATCATAGTCTCCACCATCCTTTCCTCACATGTGAATGCCTCCGGCGGTGTATCGGGATGTGAAATGAATCAAGAGTGACATGTATGAAAGAATTATGAACGGTGGCTTTGCCACAAATACGATGTCAACTACATGATCATGCAAAGAAATATCACAATGATGGAGCGTGTCATAATAAACGGAATGGTGGAAAGTTGCATGGCAATATATCTCGGAATGGCCACTAGTAGAAAACGGAGCTTTAAAACCGGTTTGTAAGGGCCTTTAGTGCCCTTTATGGAATCAGCACTAAAGTTTCGGCACTAAAGGCCCCCCTCCTTTAGTACCGGTTCGGCACGAACCGACGCTAAAGTGCCACCACGTGGCGTGAGCTCGCGCCTGGTACGGGGGACCTTTAGTACCGGTTGGTGTTACCAACCGGTACTAAAGGTTTTTTTTGAATTTTTTTTTGAAAATTTTGGAAAAAAAATTGATTTTTTTTATTTTTAATTTTTCTGAAATATTTGATGATTTAGTCTCTAATCACCTCTCTTAACTGCTCAAGTGTGGATCACTCATTCCAAATCATCTAACTTCCGGACCGGTCACCCATCCCTCTCACTACTCCAGCCCGAGCACGCTTAACTTTCAGGTTCTATTCTCCTTCGTTTCCGAGTCTGCACTTGTTGTTTTCCTGACAATAGTAAGATGTCAATCCTATTAACCCTCAGGAGTTTAGCTTGAGCATGAAGTCACACATTTCACCGTTTGAGTTTGAAACTATTATTCTAAAAAAACAGTAATTATTTAGTAACGCTAATATTTCTTGAATAAGTTTGACCATAGTTTGACCACAGTTTGACCATAGTTTGACCAGATTTGACCAAAATTCAAAAAATTGAAATAATTATTTAGTAACACTAATATTCTTGAATAATTACCTAGTAACACTAATATTTCTTGAATAAGTAGTTTCACCATAGTTTGACCACAGTTTGACCAGATTTGAACAAAATTCAAAAAAACTGAGATACTTTTTTAGTAACACTAATATTATTGCGTAATTATTTAGTAACACTCTATATTTCTTGAATCAGTTGTTTGACCGGTTTGACAAGATTTAACCAAAATTCAAAAAAAACATAAATTAGAGCATATCTTTTTTTCCTTTTACAATTTGTCATTTCAAAAATTGTCCTAAACCCTAAACCCGGGACTTAAAACGTCGGAAACTCTATACTAAACAGTAAAAACTAAGGGTTTAGACCATAAAACCTAACCCTAAATGCTGAAATCTAAACCCTAGCACTAAATGCTAAAAACGTCCAAAAAACCGTCTAAAACGCCCAAAAACTCTATTTTCCCTTTGGAATTTTGTGATTTTAAAAAATTGTCGAAACGGAAAACTGGTTTGTATTTTCCCTTCAAGCGCTAATCTCCCCGGCAACGGTGCCAGAAAAGAGCTTGATGTCTACTACACAACCTTCTTCTTGTAGGCGTTGTTGGGCCTCCAAGTGCAGAGGTTTGTAGGACATTAGCAAATTTCCCTCAAGTGGATGACATAAGGTTTACCAATCCATGGGAGGCGTAGGATGAAGATGGTCTCTCTCAAACAACCCTGCAACCAAATAGCAAAGAGTCTCTTGTGTCCCCAACACACCCAATACAATGGTAAATTGTATAGGTGCACTAGTTCGGCGAAGAGATGGTGATACAAGTGCAATATGGATGGTAGATATAGGTTTTTGTAATCTGAAAATATAAAAACAGCAAGGTAGCAAGAGGTAAAAGTGAGCGAAAACGGTATTGCAATGCGTTGAAACAAGGCCTAGGGTTCATACTTTCACTCGTGCAAGTTCTCTCAACAATAATAACATAAATGGATCATATAACTATCCCTCAACATGCAACAAAGAGTCACTCCAAAGTCACTAATAGCGGAGAACAAACGAAGAGATTATTGTAGGGTACGAAACCACCTCAAAGTTTTCCTTTCTGATCAATCTATTCAAGAGTCCATAGTAAAATAAAACGAACCTATTCTTTCCGTTCGATCTATCCTAGAGTTAGTACTAGAATAACACCTTAAGACACAAATCAACCAAAACTCTAATGCCACCTAGATACTCCAATGTCGATCACCTCAAGTATCTGCGGGTATGATTATACAATATGCATCACACAATCTCAGAATCATCTATTCAACCAACACAAAGAACTTCAAAGAGTGTCCCAAAGTTTCTACCGAAGAGTCAAGACGAAAACGTGTGCTAACCCCTATGAATAAGTTCACAAGGTCACGGAATTCGCAATTTGATCACCAAAACATACATCAAGTGGATCACGTGAATATCCCATTGTCACCACACATAAGCAAATGCAAGACATACATCAAGTGTTCTCAAATCCTTAAAGACTCAATCTGATAAGATAACTTCAAAGGGAAAACTCAATCCATTACAAGATAGTAGAGGGGGAGAAACATCATAAGACCCAACTATAATAGCAAAGCTTGTGATACATCAAGATCGTGCAAAAACAAGAACACGAGAAAGAGAGAGAGAGAGAGAGAGAGAGAGAGAGATCAAACACATAACTATTGGTACATACCCTCATCCCCGAGGGTGAACTACTCCCTCCTCGTCATGGAGAGCGCCGGGATGATGAAGATGGCCACCGGAGAGGGATTTCCCCCTCCGGCAGGGTGCCGGAACGGGTCTAGATTGGTTTTTGGTGGCTACGGAGGCTTGCGGCAGTGGAACTCCCGATCTAGGTTTCTTTCTGGAAGTTTGGGTATATATAAGAGGTGTTGGAGTACGGAACAAGTCAGGGGGGTCCCCGAGGCGGCCACGAGGTAGGGGCGCGCCCAGGGGGTAGGGCGTGCGCCCCACCCTTGTGGTGGTCTCGGGACTCTTCTGGCCCATCTCCGGTACTCTGTGGGATTTTTCTGGGCCAAAAATTATCTCCGTGAATTTTCAGGTCAATTGGACTCCGTTTTGTTTTCCTTTTCTGCAATACTCAAAAACAAGGAAAAAACAGAAACTGGCACTGGGCTCTAGGTTAATAGGTTAGTCCCAAAATTCATATAAAATAGCATATAAATGCATACAAAACATCCAAGGTTGATAATATAATAGCATGGAACAATCAAAAATTATAGATACGTTGGAGAAGTATCAGGCCTCGACATGGTCGTGGGCAGCCTCCATCAGGGCTAAGGCCGCCGCTGCGGAACGGACAGCTGTTGTGTCAGTCTCGCCAGTTTCTATCCCCAAGGCAGATGTTGCTGCCGCCACTTAAGAAGCAACACCGGCCGTTTAGGCTGCCTTGGCCGCCCGGTCACAGATTGCGGCCGCCCTCATGCACTATGTTAGCACGTGTATGGCGGCTGCGGCTGCGCTATCGCCGAAGTGGGCCACCGAAGCTGCCCTCATGACGTGGGTCCACGTGCCCATCTTTCACTGGCGACGATTGAACAATGAAATGATATTTGGGGAGCGAGCTAGTGTGCTTGAGACGTCGGCTGTGGACTGTAGCCGATGCACGTTCTTGCATAAGCCATAGGCGTACTATACACCGACGGTGCTCCAAGATATTTTGTGTTGCATCTCACACGGTTGGTGATAATAAAATGTGTGTGATCTACTTGATTTTGGGGTCACATCGGCAATGGACGGTGTTTGAATTGCTAGACCTTTTATCTTCACTGAACATTCAACTATATGTGTGTCGTAAAAGAATTGGAATTAACTGAGTTTTCTATGCATTCATGTGCATAATTCAAATTTGAACTACACGCACATGCTCTAATGCATATAAATTAGTTGAAAATTCAAATATGTGTCCTTGGTTGCCTGCTTAGGTCCCATGCAAGATATGGGAATGAATGTCAAACACCCTGCCAAGATCACTCGGTCGCAAACATTGAGATGCCTGGTTTTTAAATTCTAGTAATCCAAAGCTTGTCTGAAATTTATGAAACTTGGCATGCTATCATGGAGCGGCATCAACATGCCGTGGTAATTTTTTTGTCCCATTTGGGGCAGGTTTGGGGATATGCTTCTCACAAACCAGAGCTTCTCACAACAAACCTGATGGTTTCGGTAGGGAACGTCCCACCTTTGGGGACGAAACGATATCCATTGCCTCTTATTGCTTTCAAAAAAATTCTCGTGTCAACATAGAACAACAGGAGTGTTGTGTCAATTTTTGGGATTTTCTAGGGTTCGTTTGGACATTTTTATGCATTAACAGAGTTTTCAATGCATTTATGTGCATAATTCAAATTTGAACTACATGCACATGCTCTCTTGCATATAAATTGGTTGAAAATTCAAATTTGTGTCCTTGGTTGCATGCTTAGGTCCCATGCAAGAAATGGGAATGAATGTCAAACACCCTGCCATGGTTACTCGGCCGTAAACATGGAGATACCTGGTTTTTAAATTCTAGTAAATCCAAAGCTCGTCTAAAATTCATGAAACTTGGCATGCTATCATGGAGTGGCATCAACATGCCATGGTAAATTTTTTTCCCATTTGGGGCAGGTTTAGGGATATGCTTCTCACAAACCAGAGCCTCTCACAATAAGCCTGATGGTTTCGGTAGGGAACGTCCCACCTTTGGGGACGAAACGATATCCATTACATCTTATTGCTTTCAATTTTTTTCTCATGTCAACATAGAACAACAGGAGTATTGTGTCAAATTTTGGGATTTTTTGGGGTTCGTTTGGACATTTTTATGCATTAACTGAGTTTTCAATGCATTTATGTGCATAATTCAAATTGGAACTACATGCACATGCTCTAATGCATATAAATTGGTTGAAAATTCAAATATGTGTCCTTGGTTGCATGCTTAGGTCCCATGCAAGAAATGGGAATGAATGTCAAACACCCTGCCACGGTTACTCGAGCGCAAACATTGAGATACCTGGTTTTTAAATTCTAGTGAATCCAAAGCTCGTCTGAAATTCATAAAACTTGGCATGTTGTCATGGAGCGGTATCAACATGTCATGGTAAATTTTTTATCCCATTTGGGGCAGGTTTGGGGATATGCTTCTCACAAACCAGAGCTTCTCACAACAAGCATGATGGTTACAGTAGGGAACGTCCCACCTTTGGGAACGAAACGATATCCATTGCCTCTTATTGCTTACAAAAATTTTCTCGTGTCAACATAGAACAACAGGAATGTTGTGTCAATTTATGGGATTTTTCGGGGTTTGTTTGGACATTTTTATGCATTAACTGAGTTTTCAATGCATTTATGTGCATAATTCAAATTTGAACTACATGCACATGCTCTAATGCATATAAGTTGGTCGAAAATTCAAATATGTGTCCTTGGTTGCATGCTTAGGTCTCATGCAAGAAATGGGAATGAATGTCAAACACCCTGCCATGGTTACTCGGCCGCAAACATTGAGATACCTGGTTTTTAAATTCTAGTAAATCCAAAGCTCGTCTGAAATTCATGAAACTTGGCATGCTATCATGGAGCAGCATCAACATGTCGTGGTAATTTTCTTGTCCCATTTGGGGCAGGTTTGGGGATATGCTTCTCACAAACCAGAGCTTCTCACAATAAGCCTGATTGTTTCGGTAGGGAATGTCCCACCTTTGGGGACGAAACGATATCCATTACCTCTTATTGCTTTCAAAAAATTTCTCGTGTCAACATAGAACAACAGGAGTGTTGTGTCAATTTTTGGGATTTTTTGGGGTTCGTTTGGACATTTTTTATGCATTAATTGAGTTTTCAATGCATTTATGTGCATAATTCAAATTTGAACTACATGCGCATGCTCTAATGCATATAAATTGGTTGAAAAATCAAATCTATGTCCTTGGGTGGATGCTTAGGTCCCATGCAAGAAATGGGAATGAATGTCAAACACCCTGCCACGGTCACTCAGCCGCAAACATTGAGATACCTAGTTTTTAAATTCGAGTAAATCCAAAGCTCGTCCAAAATTCATGAAACTTGGCATGCTAATATGGAGCGGCATCACCATGCCGTGGTAAATTTTTTGTCCCATTTGGGGCAGGCTTGGGGATATGCTTCTCACAAACTAGAGCTTCTCACAACAAGTGTGATGGTTTCGGTAGGGAACGTCCCACCTTTGGGGATGAAACGTTATCCATTGCCTCTTATTGTTTTCAAGAAATTTCTCGTGTCAACATAGAACAACAGGAGTGTTGTGTCAATTTTTGGGATTTTTCAGGGTTCATTTGGACATTTTTGTGCATTAATTGAGTTTTCAATGCATTTATGTGCATAATTCAAATTTGAACTACATGTACAAGCTCTAATGCATATAAATGGTTGAAAAATAAAATCTGTGTCCTTGGGTGCATGCTTATGTCCCATGCAAGAAATGGGAATGAATTTGAAACACCAGGGCACCGTTAATTGCCAGCAAAACGTTGAGATACGTCGTTTTAAAATTCTAGTAAATCCAAAAGTCGTGTGAAATTCATGAAACTTGGCATGCTTTCATGGAATGGCACCCGACATGTTGTGGTATTTTTTGTGTCCATTTTGAGAGAAGGCGCAGTCAAATAACAGGCAACAAGGCACTTTGAAAAAATAGTTGTCACTTTAAGATCTTAAACAGTTGTATAATTCAAATCGTGTGCGTTCTGTTAACCATTCACGTGACGCCACGTGTCTTCGTTTTAATGGCTATAGGAGGTGCCGTGTGGACAGTTGCTTGACCTTGACTGAACGGGAGGCATGCGAGCGGAGTCTGGTGCACAGGCTGAACGAGAGGCATGCAAGTTGTCCTCCAATGCGCAGGCTCACCGGGAAGCGTCCGAGTTGTACACTGCGCGGGCTCACTGGGAAGCGAGCCCTTTGACTTCCATGGCCGCCCACCTTCCTCTCCGTTAATGGGGCCCGAGCCGCTGTTTAATATGGGCGGCCTTATTGTCCGCCTCCCATTCCCCTCCCTTCCGCAGACCTCCACCAACGCCATGGCATAGAATGATCATCTGCCACTAGTCTTCAAGTTTGGTGAAGTCGACTCCGAGCCAGAGGAGATAGAAAATAAGGAGGAATGGGGCCTCATGGACATGGCCCAGAACGAGCTGGCCGCGGCGGTTGCTTCCCCCACTCCCGTCCCAGCTCCCATCCCCGCGCCCGTGCCATCGACCATCCCCATAGTATTGACGGATTGGTCTCCGAGCACTATCATAGAGCTGGAAGCCGCGGGCGTCAGTGAGGTCTCCGCGGACCCGCGCGAGCTCATGTACATTCCAATGCCAGCACCCGTGACCGTGACCGTGCGCACCCTCCATCCACCATGGCGCTGGCCCCCGTGCATTTGGCTGCACCCATCGCGCCTATGCCCCTGCCTGTTCGCACCCCTCCACCCACTACGGTGCCGGTCCCCGTGCGTTTGGCTGCACTCGCCGCTCCCGTGCCCGTGCGCGCGCCCCCCTCAGCGGCATGGGACGCTGCCGTCGACCGCTACCTCTCGACGGCGCCAGTTGCCGTCCTCCCGCGCCCCACCCGTCGATCGTGCGACGACATGATGTTTGATTTACATGTGAAGAACATTTTGTGCTGCCTTGAAGACTTCAACAACAGCATCCCGGAGGATGACAATGACGGCACGGCACGCCGCCTCGGCCGCCGCCGGAAATAGTTTTTTTGGGGTTTAATGCTGTATCCCGAATTCTCGATCATATGAATAGAAATTTGCAGTGTGACTGAATGAAAGATATGGTTTGAACGAACTTGCGTTTTTCTCTCTTAATGTACAGACTTATCAAAAGATTTTATTTTGAAAAAAAATGTCAATGGTATTTAACTATAAAACACCCATCGCAAACGTTTTAGTTAGAACACCTGTGTGCAAACTGATAGCTTCCCCAGGAAGCCAAGGGAAAATGTGCCGAGCAGGATTTCTGCAGCTATTGATCGCAAACGTTTTACATAGAACACCCGTATGCAAAGTGAGAGCATTGGTCTTCCCTTGCAGTGTAGGATCTGTGCATCCCTTCAACGCAAATGGTTGTTTTGCATGACCGGTGTGTAACCACGTAGAAACAATTGGGTAAGATTTGCATCTCTCATTTTGGGTATGTTGCCATTTGTCAAACGGGAAAGATTGACATTTTTTATCTAGTAACATTGCCATTTGGCAACCTTGTAACACTGCGATTTGTCAAAATATGCAGCTAAAAATCACTAGCACTATCTAATTTTTGCAACTAAAATCACTAGCACTATTCATATGGACACCACTAGCAGGCGTGAGTTGATGGATGCATATGCAAATGTACCATTAATTACATACAACAAATCATCAACCCACAACGACAACGAGGATACACGTTGGATTATAGATCATTTCCAACAAA